>NC_079170.1:52278289-52419989 GCF_947568905.1 Ostrea edulis
ATTGAAAAGCTATTAAGTGTCTTTTTTACATGCCCTTTCAAAAGACGAAATTCTTCAAAACCTTGCTTCAGTTTTAGACACATTTAATATCCCAGTCAAAAAGTCGGATGAATATGAATTAACCATACCTATACTGGTTTCCTAAACTTCCAAACCCCTTTGCAAGCAAAGATACATTGCTGGATCCAGTCAATGTTCTACCAAGCTCCTGTCATTGCTCATCACGAAGATATTTAAAACACCTGTGAAGGAGAAACTTCAAACGCACTGTGCGACTATATATGCCAAAAGTGGTGTAAATCAAATGTGGATTTTAAATTTTTTAAAAGAAATTTTAGTAAGCTTGAAATCGCAAACCTTTTTCTATAATCAACATCAAACGTATGACTTTTCAACACTTTATACGACCATTCCTCACGATAAATTAAAGACTAGACTTTATGACATCATAGACAATTGCTTCTTTAACAAAAATGGAAAACGGAAATATTCATATCTAGTAATCAGTCATTCAAAAATTACTTTATTAAACACCACTCTAATTCTACGCACAAGTACGCTGAAGTTGAAATAAAAAAAAATAAATGCTACAGTTCCTCAGTGACAATGTCCTCGTGGTCTTTGGTGATAAGGTCTTCCAACAGTCTGTTGGAATTCCCATGGGCACGAATTGTGCTCCTTTGTTAGCTGACCTGTTTTTCTATTCCTGTGCAGCAGAATTTATTTAAAAAAACCTTCGACCGGTCACACCCGCCGTGAGTCCTATATCCTGATCAGGTAAACGGAATTATCCGTAGTCAAAATCAGTGTGTCAAGAACGGTCTAACAATCGGTATGAAACAAGTCAGACACCATTTAACCCAATGCTAGGTTGTATTGGCAAACTAGATTGTTATAACGACCATAGAATTTGCGAAATGTTGACTTTAAACGACACTGTTGCAACCCCTGCAACATCAACTTGTTTGTCAGTAGCCTGCCTCGATTTAAAAACTGATCATACGCAGAACAAGCTCTTGCGTAACGAATCAGTTGTGAGATATAAACACCATATGCAGGTGATAATAAAATATTGCTACATAGATATGGGAAGCTGACGATGGAGAAGCTGAAATCATCCCGTTTATCATAAAGTTGAGTTGTTAGTGTGCCGTTAATATCTATTAGAAGCCACAGCTATTCTACACTTGATTTTTTCAACACCTGGATATACACTGAACTCTGTGATTATGGATGTTGCCTATCACAGGCTCTTTAAACCACCATGGGTCATGGATGATATTCCATCCAAATCATGCTGCCAGTTCTTTAAGCTCAAATTCACAGGCAAAGGAATAGATGCCGTCAACATAGCAATATTCTTCGTCATAAAAGAGTTCACAGTCACGTATGCCAACTTATTTCAAGTTGAAGTCTATGCCCAGTATTTCCTACAAATATACTTCTACTATTAAATCCAAACTTTTTAATTATAAACAAACTTTGCAGTGCCTAGATATAGACCATCTTATTCTTAATCCACCTACGTGTTCTTGTTCTTCACCTTTGTTCAACTGTAGTCCAGCTCGACATGTCATTACTGGTGATGTTGATGTAGTTGAAAATAAGGACCTCAAATCACTTATTCTAAAAGGTCCTAAATACAGAGAAAATCGGTCTTTCAATGGCCTACATTTTTCATAACGCTATACGAGTTAATTCCCCCTGATTACAGAGGGCGCGCAGCAAATTGTGGTCCCCAGTTGACGGTGCCATATAAGGAATAAATAAATTTTTATTACAATTTTTGATTGCAGTTAATTGCCAGTTAAGGAAGTTTTCTAAGAATGAAGTGTAATGACTTAAAAATAGTATAATTGAACAAAATGTTTTAGTCACTAATTACATTTATATGTGTCCCTTGTGGTTTTTTCGTAAACAATGCATGGTCATGATGTAATAACGTATGAAAATATTACCTAGTCCTCGATTTCTTTAGATCAGAATCATGATGTCCTTAGTATATCAACAATTTTTCATTATTGATTTTTATCAATATTTTCGACAACCAAAACACAAAAAACAAACAAACATGCAATACGATATGCCTAAAAACACATGTAAAACCAACGCATACATGTACATGATCAATTTATCGTTTCACACTGAACAAAACTACTTGCCGCTAAAGGTACACTAGGTGCCAAAAAATAAAGCATGCTAATTATCTCGAATTGGTATGTCTACTGTAATATTTTTGTTAAAATATTTTTTCGCGTGTGATTTGATTTTTTGAAAGTTAGATTTTGTGTACATCGACTTACACCTCTTCTTGCACTTCAATTACTCAAATTAGCACAAAAACAATCATCAGGCTCCTAGCAACAATGGGTCTGTCTCCTCTTATTATTACATACAAACTTGGTTATTTTTACGTGCAGAGATAGATCTATAGTCGGATAGGCTGCCCCCTATTAACAAAATGTAACTGATGAATGGAAATGAATCAAAAACCAACCCTTGCCGCCTTCTCTCTCGAGCATTGGATCATTTAAAAAAAAATCTACTTGTCAAGAAATAGTTTAGGCAATATGAAGTAAACCCCCCCCCCCCCCCCCCCCCGATGCTAAGTGCTAGCTGCAGAACTGTAGCTCTCTGAAAAAATATTGTGACGGAACAGAGAGCTACAGAGCCACCCCTTATAAAAACCTTCGATTTACGGCGCACAAAAAGCTGACCACGGTTGAGGCCTTATATCGTTGTATTCTTGAGTTGCTGTCTCATAAATTTAACCAAAAAAATTCTTAACATATTTACCTACTATAATTGTGTCTAAACATACCTTCAAATATTCATAAAAGCCCCATACGACCTGAAAACTGCCAGCTTCAAATGGTTTCGTTTGTTGACGTAGCCATGTTAGGTAGCCGTGTTTCATACCGATTGTTAGGCCGTTCTTGGTACACTGATTTTGACTACGGATAACTCCGTTCACCTGATCAGGATATAGAGCTCACGGCGGGTGTGACCGGTCGATAGGGGATGCTTACTCCTCATAGGCACCTGATCCCACCTCTGGTGTGTCAAGGGTTCCGTGTTTGCCCAATTATCTATTTTGTATTGCTTATAGGAGTTATGACATTGATCACTTGTTCGTTATCTTCGCCTTTCATGTACACGTCTTGATATTGATTTGACGCGACAGTTGGTAATGCGAATCGAATCCGGGACCTCCCAGTTCGAAGCGAGCTCCCAATCCTGTTAATATATATGTGTTATGTTTGAATAATCAACCAGCCGTTAAAATGTGACCCAGTTCAATGGAATAAGGAGAAAAATCACAGAGCGGTAATCAGTTTTGAATGTGTATAAAAATTTGGTCCATTGCAGGACTGAGACATTTTTTTTTTGAAAAAAGATAAAACAGAGGTAGGAATGTTAAATGATCATGGTCTGGTAAAACTTGAAATTCAGAATGTAATCAAAACTCAGACTGGCGCCATAATGTCAAACGAAAGGTGAAGATAACAAACAATGATTAATATCATAACTCCTATAAACAATACAAATTAGAAAGTTGGACAAACACGGATCCCTTGACACACTAGAGGTGGGATCAGATGTCTAGGAGAAATAAGCATCCCCTGTCGACCGGTCACACCCGACGTGAGCCCTACACAAAGTTATCCGTAGTCAAAATCAGTGTACCAAGAACGGTCTAACAATCGGTATGAAATACGTCACACAGCATTTGACCCAATGATATTGTATTGGCGATCGTTTTAAAGACCACAGAATTTGCAAATTGCTGACTTTAAACGAGAGTGTTGAAACTCCTGCACCATCAACTTGTTTGTCAGTAGCCTGCCTCGATTTAACAAGAGTACGGCCAACAGTTGATAATACGCTCCTGAAACGCTAATATATGGTGTTTTTCTTACACCATGATTTGTAGAACTTGGCTTCAAGTAGTATCAGCAATCATCAGGGTGTGACATACTTTCTTTGCATCGGAAAAAACAAGACCAATCTTGTACTTTCTATGGCATAAAGTGTATGTGTACAAAGTTTGACGGTCCTAGTCCCAATAGTTCGGTTTCTATACTGCGTACAAGGTTTTCATACTGTCACGGGTCCTCAGAGATGACCTTAAAAACGGATGACCCGTGTCACACTAGGTGTGGCACGCTAAAGAACCCTCACTTCTCAATGGCCGTAAGCGCCGAGCATAGGCCTAAAAAGCCCTTCACCGGTCTTGGTGACGTCTCCATATGAGTGAAAAATTCTCGAGCGAGACGTTAAGCAAGATACAATCAACCAATCTAAGTGATACTGTGACCTTGACCTTGAAAAATAATACGCATCTTCCTCTCATCATGGTGATCAAATGTACCAAGTTTCAATATCCTTGAGGTTACGGTTCTGTTTGTATTCTGTCTACAAGGTTTTCCAACTAAGTGATACTTTGACCTATAACCTTGAAAACAATAGGCATCTTACTCTCAACATGGTGATCAAATGTACCAAGTTGCAATATTCTGGAGCTTACGGTTCGATCTGTATCCTGCCAACAGGGTTTTCCTACCAAGTACTATTATAACCTCAACCTTGAAAAACAATAGGCATCTTTCTCTCATCTTATTGATTAAATAAACCAAGTTGTAATATCCTGAAGCTTATGGTTCGGTTTGTGTCCTGCCCACTAGGTTTTCCTACTAAGTGACACTACGACCTTGACCTTTGACCTCTAACCTTGAAAGACATTATGCATCTTCCTCTCATCATGGTGATCAAATGTACCAAGTTGTAAAATCCTAGAGCTTACGGTTCAGTCTGTATCCTGCCCACAAGGTCCGGACATACAGACGGACGACGCCATACCATAATACGTTCCGTTTTCGACGGGCGTATAAAAACTGACCATACGAAGAACAATATCTTGCGTATCGTATCAGTTGAGAGATATAAACACCAAATACAGGTGCTAATGAAATATTGCTACATAAATATGGGAAGCTGACGATGGAGAACCTGAAATCATCCCATTTGTCATAAAGTTGAGTTGTAAGTTTGCTGTTAGTATCTACTTTCAATAAAATATCTAAGTATGAAGCAGAAGTGGACGAATCTGGTGTCTTTTATTTCGAGTTCACAGAGATATATAGAATTGACATATGAATGAAAGTTATTATTGGTATAGATAATATAAAAGAACAAGAGGCCCATGGGCCACATCGCTCACCTGAGTCACCTTGGCCCATATCTGAAGACTTTCCATATATATTTGCATGTAAAACCTAATAGTCCCTATTATGGCCCAAACTACCCTTTGCAAACTTGAATCTACACTATGTCAGAAAGCTTTCATGTAAATGTCAACTTCTTTGGCCCAATGGTTCTTGAGAAGAAGATTTTTCCTATATTTGTATGTAAAACTTTGAACCCCCCCCCCCCACTTGTGGTCCCATCCTACCCCCCCCCCCCCCGGGGGGGGGGGCATGATTTGAACAAACTTGAATCTGCACTATGTCAGAAAGTTTTCATGTAAATATCAGCTTTTCTGACTCAGTGGTTCTTGGGAAGAAGATTTTTAAAGATTTTTTCTATATATTTGTATGTAAAACTTTGATCCCCTATTGTGGCCCCATCCAACCCCTGGGGCCCATGATTTGAACAAACCTGAATCTGCACTATGTCAGAAAGCTTTCATGTAAATCTCAGCTTTTCTGGCTTAGTGGTTCCTGAGAAGATGTTTTTTAAAGTTCTTCCCTATATATTTGTGTGTAAAACTTTGATCCCCCCTTGGGGCCCCATCTTATCCCCGGGGGCCATGATTTGAACAAACTTGAATCTGCACTATGTCAGAAAGTTTTCATGTAAAAATCAGCTTTTATGGCTCAGTGGTTCTTGAGAAGAAGATTTTTCCTATATATTTGTATGTAAAACTTTGATCCCCTATTGTGGCCCCATCCAACTCCAGGGGCCCATGATTTGAACAAACGTGAATCTGCATTATGTCAGGAAGCTTTCATGTACATCTCAGCTTTTCTGGCTTAGTGGTTCTTGAGAAGAAGATTTTTAAAGTTTTTCCCTATATATTTGTATGTAAAACTTTGATCCCCCCTTGTGACCCCATCCTACTACCGGGGCCCATGATTTGAACAAACTTGAATCTGCAATATGTCAGGAAGCTTTCAGGTAAATGTCAGCTCTTCTGACCCAGTGGTTCTTGAGAAGAAGATTTTTAAATGACCCCACCCTATTTTTGCATTTTTGTGATTATCTCCCCTTTGAAAGGGACATGGCCCTTCATTTGAACAAACTTGAAAGCCCTTCACCCAAGGATGCTTTTGGCCATGTTGGGTTGAAATTGGCCCAGTGGTTCATGAGAAGAAGATGAAAATGTGAAAAGTTTACAGACGGACGCCGGACAAAATGTGATCAGAAAAGCTCACTTGAGCCTTCGGCTCAGGTGAGCTAAAAACTATATGGTTGTTATCAGCGAAAAGAAGACTAAACCTTCGATTCAAGTTTATGAAAGAGTCCAGCGTTAATTTTGCAGTTTTTTGGACACATGAGAGAATATGTACTGTCTGCAAGTCTGACTGTGTAGATGAATTCCATTTTGTATTTGACATCATACCATACCAACACTTAAGAAAACCATTCATAGAGTCCATGAACATTTTGTGCAAGAATTTTATAAACCTGTGTAATAGACAAAAATTTATCTGGCTTATGAGCAATGAATGTAACAATATTATTGAAAAATTTGCCAATTACATATATAGCTGTTCATTACTAAGAAAAGTTGATTTATCATGAACTTGTAAATTTTATTTTTCATCTATCTTTTGGATGATCACTCTTTTATGATTTATGTATATGAATTGTATTCTTTGTATACCCTCTGGGCCCAAAATTGAAAATAAATTACTTACATTAGACTACTTAGGTACTGGGAGCTAGAGGCAAAGTTCGACCATACATTGACACCATCAAACGACACAGAACGCCACAGATTTTCAAAATATACGATGTTGCATGCGTGAACATACATCTAATCAATGTACGCTTAAGGTGACCAAAGATGCACCTGACAATTCCTTTGGTACATGTACCGCACGTATAATTATTATATTTTACACTAATTTTGTCGAATATGCAATGGGAATATCTTTATAAAAACAATATGAAAATCCGGAATGTTTTGAAAGCACATAGCGTAGTACATATAACTCTTTTACATACTTTGAAACCTATGATATTTTATCAACAGGAATATTAATTAATTAGTAATATCACTGGACGAAATTTCATTATGAAAATAATGGAAATCTTCTTCTAACGTGGTCTACACCATTATTGAGTGTAACTCTTGTGGCCTGATTAACGTCAGAAAACATTAAAGAATAACAAATTAATAATCGAGGACATAGGGTTCACAGCTGGTGTGACCGATCAACAGGTCCTGGGGATCATTATATTTTCTAGGCACCTGATCCCACCTCTGGTGTTTCCAATGGTGTACGTTTGCCCTGCTCTCAATTTTGTATATGTCATAGGATCTATGAGATTGATCACTGTCCATTATCTTCACCTTTTACATGTGTCATATGACCATGATTGAAATGCATTACTGGTACGAATGTGTTTAAGTAGAGTATATTTATTTAGAATCAGAATGTATTCTAACCAGCCATTTATCAACGTTGTCTGGTTTTTCAAGCACACATCGCGCAAGTCCAACGTGTGAACCATTTATTGTATTGTATGCATTAATTACAATATAGAAGCTCACTCGGAAATACTGACATTGCATTGACCGTCGTGAACGCTGTTATTATCAGAGATTTGCCAGTAAAAGTGGCTTATAACAATTCTGAATCGGCAAAGGATATTAAACATCGACTATGTGTTATTAAATCAACGATTTGTACTACAGATGATTTGTGATATCCACGATAGTTTATGTAGTGTGAAAATGGAGCGTTTAGAAAATATGTAGAGGATATTACGTGTATTTATGTAGTGTTTATATGGATCATTCAAAATAGAGAGAGAGAGAGGATATTCAATGTTTTGTTGTTAGATACAGAATTCCTTTCACGACTGAGACAGGACTTTTAAAAAATATTTTTACGAGTGTGAATATAAACAAATGCTGTCTTATTCTACATCCAACAACAAAAACATTGAATTTTCTGTTTATCACGTTTTCTTCGTTGTTTCCTTCAGGACCTTTAGCTGTCCTTGTATTGACGTTCAAAACAATATTGCGCAGAAAGTATAGCATCTTAAGAAATAGGCATAATATATAGAAATCAAACATTTGAACAATAAAACAATCTTTAATCAAATTTTAAGTTGGGTTTCCAAATTAAAAGCATAGTAAAATGATGATGATTTTATGTATCGAGGAGATATTTTCACACTGTGAAAATAACAACTATGAAAATGTCAATTTTTAGCCGAGTTGCAACGAAGTTGAACTCGGCTATTGGTTTGGTGATGTGGGCGGTTGGGCGTCAACAATTGGTTTCCGGATGATAACTCAAAAGTTTACAATCTAATCAAATGAAACTTTGAGATATTGTTGGATAACAGGTAAGGGAACCCCCTATTAATTTTAGAGAAAAATGGTCAAAGATCAAGGTCAGAAAAATTTGGTTTCCGGATGATAACTCAAAAAGTTTAAATCCGAATCAAATCATACTTAAAGATATTGTTATGTACCAGGCAAGAAAGACCCCTATTGATTTTGAAGAAAATAGGTTAAAGGTCAATGTCACAGTGACCGAAAATAGATTTAAAATTCCAAAATATTTTGGTTTCAAGAGGATAACTCGAAATTTTTTAATTTGAATCAAATGAAACTTGGATATATTGTTGGATACCAGCAAAGCAAGGCCCCTATTGATTTTGGAGAAAAAAGGTCAAAGGTCAAGGTCACAGTGACCGAAAATAAATTGAAAACTTCAGACAAATATAGTTTATGGACAGTAACTCGAAAAGTTTAAAACTGAAATTAGTTCTTCACAATTATAAATATGCCGCATCATTCCTGACTTTACAATGTATCCCATGCAACTCGGCTCATGCACTCCTGGGTGCATATATTGATTTTTTCAATGTATTTCACTGTTGAAATTTGAATGAAAGTTCTATTATATATTATCATTATTATGAATACGTGTACACATTTATTATCTTCCTTTTCCCTTTAGGCCTAAATTTTGCAGCCCTTCACCGGCAATGGTGAGATCTCCATACGAGTGAAAGATTCTCGAATGGGATGTTGGACAATATACAATCAATCAATGTATTTTTTACATTTGGAGTTTTAATGACTTGCTGTCATTTTTTGTTCTTTTATGTAAAACTTATACGGTACCAATTTTGATGCACCAGATGCGCATTTCGACAAATAATGTCTCTTCAGTGATGCTCAACCGAAATGTTTGAAATCCGAAATAACTATGAAGTTTTAGAGCTAAATATAGCCAAAAAACAGCGTGCCAAAAAAGTGGAGCCATGTATCTTTGTTCTGCGTTCGTCGACTGCTAACATTTGAAATTTTTCAACTCAATGGAAACTTAATATTGTACGTTTCAGGTTCTCTGCTTCCCTAGAGGCCGAAAGGGAAATTAAATACAATTTACAGCATGCCTAAAAATGATACAATCTTCACAAATCTTTACTTTGGGACACCTAGCAGACAAACTGTGTACATAGTGAAACGAAGCTAGGAAGCCTCTTTGAAAATACATGGCCACTATGTCAGGGTTTTGGTATTTGAGTGGGTTTGATTGCTCATATAGTGAAAATGCAATAATTCTTCTAAACTCTTCTCGACACTTGGAGGAAGTCTATCTAAATTGTGAAATTCATGGACCCTGGGTAAAGGGTTTTCTTGCTATATGTAGGGCTGGGCTTTAAGGCCTATGTATTTTATAGTGAAAATGCAGTTTCTCTTCAGAAGCATTTTGTTAACTCTTGGATATGAAAGAGCCAATTGCAAATTATGTGCATAATGATAATCGGGATAGAGGTTTAAGTTTTAACCAAACTTGTGTAATGAATAGGGAGTTTGTTTCTAGAGTTGGGCTGTATGGATTTTCTCATCGTAGCACTGTGAATCAGACGACTAGTTTGTGATACTGTCTAGAGCAGCGTCCATTACGTGTATCAGCATAACACGCCCGTAGGTGAGGGATATTAGTGCTATAGAGAGGTGTTATGGTTGACATCACTTGGGGGAAATACATTCTCATTTCAAATATCCTAGTTTCCAATCCAGAACACTTAATACACCAGTAACTAAATTTATAGAATAGAGAAAATGTTCCCAGGGTACAGCGTGCAAACTTCGGATCATGAATATATGGATCATGTAGTATGAAAGCATTAAATCATTCCAAAATCTTCTTTATACATGTAGTACTAAACATCTGTAGTTAGCTGTATAATAATAATGATTTGGAAGCTTCTAACAAAGCTGTGAAATTTCTGACCCATGCCCAGTTGTTAATGCCAAGGATAGTAAATTTCAAGTAGTCTTCTTCAATCCTGAACATGTAGAAATGAAACTAGGTGCATAACGATAGCTTCTGTAAACAAAGTTTAGGATATAGGATCCCTGTTCCCTCAGCTTTGTCATAAAAATACATTAATATATGTTGCTAAACAAACCAGAAAATGTTCAATGAATCTGAACCAAATTAATCTCGTCAAGGTCACTAATAGAGGAACATTAAGCAAAGAAATGGAGAGATAAATCAAGACAGAACGTGTTGTGGTCATAAAACAAGGTCAAGTAGCCAGAGTCAAGGTCAGTAGGAAAAGAATTTAGAACCACTTGTCAGAATATGACGAATTAGCGGCTTAACGTACACAAAAGTTCCTAATTAGTTACCACTAGAAAAGTCATTTTCTTACAGTCAAAGTCGGTAGCGATAAAAAAAAAAAAAAAAAAAAAGAGGGGGGGGGGCATCTGTGATCTAGAGATTTTAACTGCAAATTTGGATCGCAATCCCGTGATAATTTTCTGGACCCGCCCCTGTTAAATTATACATGTAACCACTCATAGAAAAAACAACAAAAACCGATTGTTTCCACACAACAAGGAAGTAAAAGTAAATAAGACAAATATATTCTAGGCTCGAGTAACAAGTTAAAAGTTTTAGTACAAAATGTAGCGGAAGTTTAGTGGTAGATGCATTTTCCCACTGAAGGGTTCATTTTGAGACTATTCATAAATCAAAAGAATCCATGTTATAAGATTTTTTTTATTTCTAATATTATTTTAAATTCTTTATTTCTAATGTTACTTTATTTCAGTAAAATAAATTATATGAATTAATCAAATTATTTACTCTGCTTTTGATTATATATACACTGTTAAGAGAGGTCATCGTATTTAGTTATTTGTCAACAGACTTGTTCCAGAAATTCTGTAAATAGGGCCTAGAAATCAATATTCAACGGGAAGGTTAGATGCATGAGCGGAATATTACCATGGTACTCACCCTCTCTATCCATTTGTGACAATAAATTCTTGTTACCAACAGTAATTATTCTTCGGCATAATGGGAAAAAAGAGACCAGATTGATTTCAAAATTAGCATTTGATACTAAAGGACATGAGACCAGCATCTGAAAATGTAAGTAAAACCTTACCTTTATACAGATTTTATTTCCTTAACTATAATGCATTTGGACACCCGTTTTTCAAATACATGAATATGAAATTATTACATAAAATACTGGGTTTTAATATAATTATCTACATATGATGCATTATTGCATGCAGATAATTCGTTCATTCAGATTACTACGCAGTCATGTTAGGTGTATTTAGACCCATGTAGTAACATCTTGAACAGAATGTTCAGGATCAATACCTATTATTCAGTACAGTTTTCAGATCGCGTGCTCATAGTATCGTAACAATTATCACAAAGTCGATTGAGTATACTAGTAGTCGAATATTTTCATTGTGGTATTTTTAAAATATTACGTTACACATCCACACATATAAATACATATAGTGTGTATGTGCGTGTGTGTGTGTTATTAACAATATTTTCTTACCATATTGTACATGTACGTAGCCATGGTTAGGATCTCACAAAGATAATGTAAAGTCACAGCATGTAAAAGATAATCAGTGATGATGAAAAATAAGGTGGCAACAAACAATTGACCACCAAAATCCAAACAACGCATATACACGAAGAAGGAAAGATAATCCTTTAATATGATTGATTGTTTTTGGTTTCACATCCCGTCGAGAATTTGTCACTCATTTTGAGATGTCACCACATGTAAGACCACAAATTTAGATCTATGCATAGCGCTCAGGGCCGTAGCAGTGAGGGTTCTTTAATGTACCAATGCCTGCCGCGACACGGAGCCTCCGTTTTTAAGGTCAAATCCGAAAGACCTGTTATTTTCACTTCTAAATCCTGAGGGTTTGGTGAAGGAGCACTCACTACCTATGTTAAAGCTGACACGAATTAATAAATATAGTATAATTCTATATGTCCGCCATATTTCTCTGCTAATCCGCCATATTAGTTGGAATTTCTATTGTTATATGTATAGGGGTTCGCATGGTATATAAGGGGACGAGCTTTGCTACGCTTCACTTCACATCAGTGTCTTCGATTTACCTGTACGGGTAGCTTCGACAGGTAACACGTACATCTCCGATACTAATTTATAGGACATCAAGAAGAAATGAAATCACGTTTTGGAACACCACGCAGTGCTCAAAATTATAATAAACATATCGTACAGTAGTAAATCATTCTAAATATATATATTTGGATAAATATATATAGAGTGCCTTTTCTTTACGTGAACGTGCATACATTTGCAGTAAATATGTCAAAACTATACAAAAATGCGGAGAAATATTTCATCTTTTATCTATTGATAAAATGGAATAAGCAAAGAGTATACAATCTATACCATTCACAATTACTTCAAGTAAAAGGCAAAGACATAAATACTACTGTACTTATAAAAATGGCACGTATGCTCGCCATGAAAACGCATCGAATGCGGACGATTATTTACCTGGGCCTACTCGTAATATCTGTAAAGGACCACAGATGTACGTGTACACTTGTCGAAAATACTCTAAGTAGTAGTAAAACTCCCTTTATTTGCATAATCCATGAAACAAAACGATAAACTCCATTTGCATTCCAACAGTAAACAACATTGTCCATTATACAGACTGCGACACACTTAGCCCGTGCCGATCAGCTATCTTCAATCAGGGGAAGTATCAGAATATAATATTTACCCTGTATTGTGCATGAATCCTTATACCATATGATTTACTGGTCAGAGTATTGCAGATTTATAAATCAGGAAATCATTTAGGTACATATATTTGCATATACAACACTGTACGAGTGTATGGGATGAGAGAGAGAGAGGGGGGGGTAACGAGAGAGATAACGACAAGAGAGAGAGAGAGAGAGAGAGAGAGAGAGAGAGAGAGAGAGAGAGAGAGAGAAAGAAAGAGAGAGAGAGAGAGAACCGATGATCTTGTAATAATCGTGCTCTTATTAAGACAATTCAATAAAAAGAGAACAGTACTAGTAACTCAATATTGCTCTCATTAATTGATAATACAGATTTATTTGATTCATTTAAAGCACGCATTAATTAAAAATTAAACATATTTTTAGATAATGTTATTTTCAATTACTTCATTTTATGCTAATTTGTCGCTCAATAGATATTATATATCTATGCCATTTTGCGTTATTACATTACGTTATTACATCGAACTCGACGCAAATTGTACTAATGCAAAATGTAATAATCGAGTTTATCATATTATACGTCGTTATCAAACATCAAGGGGGGAGGACAAGAGTGTCTGTCACCCACCTTTAATAACAATATCCATTTTTTGTTAGTTTGTAATGCAAATAAAAGATACATTAAGTGACAACCCCTCCCCCACTTACCCCAGCTTGAAAGTTCTGATATAATAGTAGAAGACACACACCACCACCGATTAAGAAAATGAAGATATCAGGCACTCATAGTAGAGGACTCTAACCACCCCATCCGACCCCCAACGACTGAAGAAAATGAAGCGTAGGGGGAAATTATTGAGGTAGTCAAAGTAAAAGACTCTTTAACCCTTCACCCCACAAAACATCTTGGTTTGTTTGGGTGTTTTGTTTTATTTTATTGCTGTTTTCGTTCATCTTTTTAAATTATTATTTTGAATGGCAAGAAATTTTGAAGAATTCAATTTTCCATTTTTTTCCCCCTGTTGTACACCCCCCCCCCCCCATGAAAAATGACGATACATGTCTGGTTATTACATGTACATTTTGTTTTGCAACACATGCATGTATACTAATTGTATGGTGCATGTAGAATTGCACCCTTTACCAAGTTTTCCTTTATTTACACAGTGTAAGGAATGGTAAACCAAAATCACAAAACAAAATGCATAAAGACCAAGATATTTTCAAGCGTAGGAACTTCATTCATGAATACATAAATACATGAATACATAAATACGTGTTTGCCCAACCATCTATTTTGTATTGCTTGTAGGAGTTATGGGATTGATCACTGTTCGTTATCTTCACCTTGCATTCAGAAAAATCGCATGCATGCATTGCAGGACTATAGCATTTGTGTGTTTTAACGTTTCTGTAACATGCCATAATGATTACTTTGAGGCTTGAGTGTAATTTATTCATAAATATTTTCATTTCGTAGATCTGGCGCCAATGGCCATACCGCTGTACGTAGAAATTTCAAATTCAAATGTATTCGATAAGATGTTAGTATGCATAAATCAGTAAAATTCGTGTTGAGCTTTTATTTGATATGCTACAATGTCAATATACTGTAATGCATTAGTAGGATATGCAGAAGACAAGAGTATAAACATTTTCTTTTTTCATTATTAGTATCGATATCTATATGATCACGAAAAAACATTATATAATTTATATCCGGATTCATATACCGATTTAGATATCAATAGAAACAAAGCTGCATAGTTTGGGAGAGGGGTTTCTAATGAGTCTGATGAAATTAAAAGAAGGAACCCAACATTTGCATTCAAACTAGATATACTTCAACATGAATTCATTTCTGCTCTGACTGAAAGCATGATTCTAAATTCGGGAACGAATCTTGCATACAAAATAATTAATAGGGGAACACATAAATTCGAGCTCCTTTGGAATTTAATGAAATGTAGATATGCACCTTTCTTTCAACACGAATTGATATGTTGTTTCAGGCACGAAAACAGGGGGTTGGGGTGGGCAGGAAGGCTGGTCTGCTTTCCCCACTTTTTTTGACAATTTTCTTTTTTCCCGTTATTCTAACATACAAAGTCAGTATTTTCTACATGCACAGTTCAAACTAATATATATATTTTTTAAATTTGTAATGAATTCAATTATAAGCATCAACTCCTGTAAGTTTCTAATATATTGTCAATCACAAATTTTTAAATAGCTGGAAATTTTTAATGCTTGAAAGCTTACATTTATATAAGTGATCAATTTTCTTTCCTTCTGTGAAATGGTATATTATAAATCGAAGTAGGACGGTCTCTCTCTCTCTCTCAATGAATATGGACATACAGAGACCGTAAATAATTATGTGGTTCCAAAAGAGACAACAAAACTATATATTCGTTTATAAATTTCCTTTCATATGTGTCTTTGTGTAATGGACTGTTTATTGTGGATTGCAAATGTAATACACGCATTTGCACACAGATGTATATTTTCGATCATTATTCCCTTATTTGTATATCCAAGTTTGTATATGATCATCGACAAATTTTGAATTGTGCACGCAATATATCCAACCAGATATTAGATTCCCCATTTCTATAAACTGCAAAACCTCGACCAGACAAGCATTCAATACAGGAAACATTTTCGACTCTGACATCTCCCCTGATTGAAGACACACTGTTTGGCACGGGTGAAGTGTGTCGCAGTCTGTATAATGGAATGAGAACGTGTTGTAAAGTTCTAACGAGATACAAATGGAGTTTATCATTTTGTTTCGTGGATTTATCAGAATAAAGGGAATCTAATATTTTCGGTAAGTGCACATCTCCGATACCTGTTGAATAGACGCCCGTATTTGATACTTTTTTTGGCGATTATACCTTGTGCATTGCATATTATGCATATGGCATGCACCTTTATTTTGCAAGAATTGATATAAATAATATATTTTATGCTCTTTGCCTATTCCATTCTACCAGTATGTAATTGGCAAATGATTTATCCGCATTTATTTTATTAGAAAATGCAAATACTTGCATGCACTTACAAGTATGCAAGAAAAGCTTCTTTTTTTTTTTTTTTTTTTTTTTTTTTTTTGCATTTTTGTCTAACTTATCTAAACTTCCAGAATGTTGCATTAGTATACAATCAATATTTTGTAATTTTGAGGAAAGCATGTTTTAAAATGTCATTTTATTTGTTTCTCATTCCCTATATATTACTATCGGAGATGTGCACTGGTCGAGTCCACCTAGAAAAATCACTCAGGTGTGACAATCACATTTGGGGTATATACGGGAAGAGTAAATTAGGCTACCTGAAAGAAATATGGCGGATAAGATGAGAAAGGTGTACGTATTTATTAATTCATGTCAGCTTTAACGTCTTAGGTTGTTTGAGGTCATTGCACGAGCTGGGTTCAAACTCACGACCTCCCGGTTATGCAGCGAATACTCTACCACTGAGCTACTGCGACTGGTAAATCCTTTAATAAGAAAATGACATATTTATAATGCATAGTACAAAGGAACACTTAAATTGTTTCAGTTGGATGAAAAATTGATCTTACAACCTAGGCTTTGGACTAAATAATGAAACTAGACTTCTACAACATGGCTTGAATTATCTACATGTAAATACATGAATATGAAAAGTCTCATAACTCCTATAAGCAATTTAAAATAGAGTTGGACAAACAGGGATCCCTGAATATTCCAGAGGTGGGGCTGGTGCCTAGAAAGATTAAGCATCCCCTGTCGACCAGTCACACCCTCCTTGAGCCCTATATCCCGATCAGGTAAACGGGGTAATCCGTAAAAATCGGTGTGTCAAGAATGACCTAAAATCGGTACGAGTCAGACAGCATTTGAACCAATGATAGGTTGTATTGACAAACTAGATCATTACAATGACCATATAAATTGCGAAATGCTCACGTAAAACGAGACCGTTGAAACTCTTCTTTGTCAGTAGCCTGTCTTGATTTAAAAAACGATCATACACAGAACAAGCTTGCGTATCGAATCAGTTGAGAGACATAAACTATATGCAGGTGATAAAGAAATTTTGCTACATAAATATGGGAAGTTGACGAGAAGCTGTAATCATCCCGTTTGTCATAAAGTTGAGTTGTTAGTTTGCCGTAAATATTTATTTTCAATAAACTATCTAAGTACGAAGCAGATGTAGAAAACTGGTTTCTTTTATTTCGAATTTACAAGGATATATCGAATCGACATATGAATGAAAATTAATATAACCAAACATCAATATACTGGAAAAGGTCATGACCATTGAATTTTAGCATAGCTTGTCTATTTAAACAACATGGAATAGCAGACATTAATCTGACCTAATCAAAACAAACACAATACCATATGACCTATGCATCAACAACAAATCCCCATAGTGAACTGAAAGGGACACTTGAATGTTAAATATATGCAAGTAGTAAAAGTAAAAGAGAGCAAAAACTGAATTTCTTTTTCAGACAGAGCCTGTCAGCTAGTAGTAATTGACTGACCAGATTGCATAGTTTTTGGCGTGAAATTAAGCTTACACTGGTCAATGTCCCCATTCTTTTTTTTTTTTACTTAGACCCTGTTTCGACTCGATAATTACTTCCCCTTGTTTGAAAAATTACCCCAAAACAGTTAGAAACAATGTACGTGTATGGTGTACGCATGTATGGCATTGATGAGTGTCACAAATTCCCCGTGATACTGAGAGTCTCGCGCCTGCTACCTGGCATGATTTTGACAGCTTTTAACAATTCTTATACTACATTTGTTTTGGTATGGCTCTGACAAGTTCAAAATTTTATGAAGAAATGAAATGACTGAAACCTGCTATGCTAACATCCGTGGCAAATATTTGTTTTCAGAAAGTTGAGACAAAATTAGAAATCTTTATAGGGGGAGTAAGATTTGAAGGTAACCGATGAATTACATGTAACGTTTATCACGCCTCAGACAAAATTGTTGAAGTATAAGTTAGAGTATATTAAGTGAAATCTTAATGGATAAGAAGGGGCGGAGCGAACGTTAGTGAGCGAGCCCCTTCTTATCCAATAAGATTTCACTTAATATACTCTAACTGGCTTAGAATGTAACCTAGTTTTTCATTGGCTGGGAACATTTACAATGTCATACAATTTATTTTCAAATAGCCAATCACAGTCAGTCACGTGATATCTCTCTGTTGGGAATTCTTAATGAATAAGTGAGCCACTTAATGAACAACTTCTTGAAATCTGATTGGTCGACAAACTAGGTTATATTCTAAATCTAATTGGTCAGATATTGGTCATGCACATGACGCCGTGAAAAAACCGTATCATGCGATAAAAAATCGTATTGAGCGAGTAATTTATTGTCGGGTTCGACTTGCAACCGTGATAAAATTGGCGAAGCGGTAAGTTGTATGATATAGACCCCCACACATACAGTTAGAGGTCTTCGACGTGATAAATTCGTTACACAGTTAGTTAGTGACCTGATACGGAAAATTACACGGTGTGAAAAGAAAACCCGCATCGGGCAATGCACTAACTGTGTAAATAATAATGTAGGCATGCATGTCTTCTTTGTAGCAGGGTTGAAGGACTTGAAGTTAGTCGCATGGAGTTGACGTGGAACATGTGTACATGTACGTTGTTTAACTAAGTATGAAACTTTCTGTAAAGCTTCTTGAATATTTTCAACGAGAGATTCTGTCAGGAAGTACTTTTAGCTCAAAAATGGATATTGTACTCGATCAACAATTTCAGACTCTCTACCAGACTGCTTATTGATGACATCTACTTCCGCCTTCAGATAGGGATAAAAAGTTAAGTAACATCCCATTTTTTAAAAGAAATTACATTAGTGATATTTTTATTCAT
The DNA here is from genome assembly GCF_947568905.1 of Ostrea edulis. Lineage (NCBI taxonomy): Eukaryota > Metazoa > Mollusca > Bivalvia > Ostreida > Ostreidae > Ostrea > Ostrea edulis. The sequence continues at coordinate 52,297,454 of NC_079170.1, forward strand.
ACATGTATAATAGTATAATTGATTTTTACACATACATGTATATTAAAGAACTCTATCTCCATTACGAATTCTATAACCCAGGGTATAGGCGGAAGTGGGTATCAATATTATTTTGAATTACTATGTGCTTCAAGATATGAATAATGAAATACATCGACAAGTTACTAAATTTTTATTCCATGGTCAATGGTTGTGTAAATGAATAATTATTTCATATCTCACAGATATGTGTCAATTAAAAAGTATCACAAAACAACTACAATCCACATGAATGTATAAAATGGTAGTATATTTTCTGGAAAATCCACTGCTAACTTTTTCGCTCACCTGGTATGAAACGTCATATGGAATTTCGCGTGTATTTATTTTATTTTAGCGTCTGTCATCTGTCTGAAAAGTTTTCATATTTACAATTCTTCCATAGTTTCCACCGCAAAATATTTTGTTTCTAAAATCTCCTCTAAGTGGATTATAATTTGATCGTGCCATGACGCCCGGTACGGTGTCACGATGGGGACACAATAGATATTTCAAGTCTTATGAAATCAGAACTATTTTTGGGCATTTCTATAACAATCCTATTTTCAAGAAAATACACAAGTTAATTATTTCAGTAGTTCACATCATATTCCCTGTGATACTGCAAATGGCGGGCCATGATAAATCTTTTGAAGAATTACACAGGTATATTGTGTAATCATCATTGTTCTTGGGTAGCAATATCTTAATGGTTTGTGGGGACGTAATTTTGTGAGTAACTTTAACCCTAAAACCAATTCAAGCTAACTGGTTAAGTACTAGTAACTCTTGCGGGAAAATTGCACAGAAAACTGACGGGTTTGTCGTATAGGACTGTCATTTGATTAATTATTGGTCTAAAGATACATACTGTACGTTTTGCGATAAAACATGTTTGCCTTAATAAAGAAACTTGAAATTGTGTATCAAATTTCGTGTAGATAAGGGTAATCCGCGAGCATTGATCTCCCTTGAACAATGGATTCTACAGTATTACATGTATTGATACGTTAATTACATCACGGCCCTCTGGTGGGACGAAAAGAGATAAAACATTTTACAAAATATATGAAGAAAATTCCTCTTAAGAACATATTTTCAAATGTCAAATAAAATATGAAAATATCCTCATTTAGTTTACATGCAAGTTTTTGGAGCCCTAGTTTAGGATTGGAGAGTTTATTGGAGCCTTAGTTAAGGACTGAGGAATTTGATGGAGACGTAGGTTAAGATTGGGGAGTTTGTTGGGGCCTTAGTTTAGGATTGAGCAATTTGTTGGGGCCCTAGGTTAAGATTGGGGAGTTTGTTGGGGCCTTAGTTTAGGATTGAGGAGTTTATTGGAGACTGGTTGAAGTGACCCATGAGTCTTATGTTTGTTTATTATACCCCCCGCAACAAGTTGTGGGGGTATACTGGAATCGGGTTGTCCGTCTGTCTGTCCGTCCGTCCGTCTGTAGACGCAATGGTTTCCGGGCTCTAAAGCATTATCCTTTCCACCTACCGTCACCATATCATATACATGTATATGGACTACCCATGGGATGAAGATGTTCCCTATCGATTTTGGGGTCAAAAATCAAGCGCACTGGACATCGACGTAGCAATATGGTTTCCGGGCTCTAAAGCGTTATCCTTTCCACCTACAGTCACCATATCATACATAATGGACTACCCATGGGATGAAGATGTTCCCTATCGATTTTGGGGTCAAAAGGTCAAAGGTCACGTGCACTGGACATCAAAGTAGCAACATGGTTCGGTTTGTCATGCCATTTGTTTTTTACACTCAGAAAAGAGGTAGTTTATACCTATTACCAACACCCTTTGGGAGATTGGGGTAAGCGGGGGGTATTCTTAGTGAGCATTGCTCACAGTACCTCTTGTTTTTGTTACATACCATATGAAAACAAACCTGATGACCAAGAGGTACTGATAATTAACCTTGGCTTGGGTATAATGCCGCCGCACCATGTGAGACAAACGATTGTGCGTACATTACATATGCGGACAATTGTTCATGGCTGTTTGATGCTTGCCTAAGTTCATGTTTACAAATGAAGTCATTTATTTTTCAGGGCTTGGATCGCCTTAGTCTTTGGATTGGTGATTGCGGTGGGAGTCTGCGTCATATGCATCAGCGTTTTTTTCTGTATGAAGTGTTCCAGCAATATTGGATTGGAAGAGAGAGCAAACCGGAATGCCTCGATAAACACTTCACAATCAGCAATAGCTTTCCTAACTTCCACAAGTAAATGGATTTAAAAGTTTGTTTTTTTCCCCCTGTAAATAACTTACAATGAATATGGGAAATGTGGTCGAAATTTAAGAGTAAGAAACGTTTACTGCCTTTCAAATTACAGCATGCAATTTAGGAATTATGGTTACTGTATGTCTCATGATAATGAGTACCATACAAGGATTCTTAACAATACACCATATCTAGGAATGACTAAGATCTTTTGATACATTTCAGGTCACAAAACATTTTTATTTGATGATTCACATATTCCGATATCTGCTCCAGTCTCCCGTGATTCAGATGACAGCGATGACATGTCTGAAAAAGAAGACTCTGGGCACTACATTAGTGACAACGAAGGGCGCAATGCACACTCTACAGGAGATGATGCAGTTTAATAACACTTTTCTACCCCATGCAATATTTAGCAAAATACTAATGTCCAATCAGTAGTGTTGATTTGTATTCAATGTTTTCCATGAAATACACAATGTAATTTAGGAGGTTTGTTTTCATCACTTCGTCAGCGCCATACTAAGACATTAATTTACAAAGTTCTGAAGAAATCTATATTTTGATCGGGTAAACGGAGTAATCCGTAGTCAAAATCAGTGATTGATTGTATATTGTTTAACATCCCATTCGAGAATATTTCACTCATATGGAGACGTCACCATTGCTGGTGAAGGGCTACAAAATTTAGGCCATTCTTTATCGTGCCCTCGGTTTTTGCGGTCTGTACGAAACATATCCTAATGACAGCTTGTATCAGTAAATTAGATCGTTATAACGACCTTAAAATTTGCGAAATGTTGACTTTAAACGAGACTGTTGAAACCCCTGTAACATCAACGTATTTGTCAGTGGCCTGTCTGAATTAAAAAATTGACCATACGCAGCGCAAGCTCTTTCGTGTCGAATCAGTTGAGAGACATAAACACCATATGCAGGTGATATGGAATATTGCTACATGAATATGGGAAGTTGACGATGGAGAAGCTGAAGTCATCCCGTTTGTCATAAAGTTGAGTTGTTAGTTGGCCGTTATCATGAAAGGCGAAGATAACGAGCAGTGATCATTCTCATAACTCATATAAGAAGTTCGTCATCTTCACCTTTCAGCACCTAAAATTGTGAATTCTCATAAAAATATAAACAGATTAGGGAAAAATATATATCAATAGTTAAAAGACACTAAGTATCATTAGTTTGTTGTCTTTGGAAAAAGCTTTGATCGGGCTCAATATTCGCGTAAGCTATTTCCGTAAAAAATATATAACAAATAATGAAGCTAAATAGTAAAGAATATCAGGCTCATTTTAAAGTTTACTACCACAGCAAATTCTACTGGAAAACATTGACCACGATTGACGCACGGACGCGCCGAATACAACTAGCCGTTTTGAATGGTAACTGATGTCAAGGGTTAGTGTGGGGCAACGAATCAATAACCCTTGACTTGTGAAGATGACATGTATTGATTGCATATCGAGAATCTTTCACTGATATGGAGACGTCACGATTGCCATTGAAAGGCTATAAAATTAAGACCTATGCTCGGCGCTTACGGCCTTTGAGCAGGGAGGGATCTTTATTGTGCCACACCTGCTGCGACATCCGAAAGTCGCCTCTTACAAGAAAGGGGTACTGAGGACATATTCTAACAAGGATCCTAACGGGAATTTGTGAAGATGAGTTAGAAAGAAATGTAATCTGATTTCTTGGAATCCACAAAATATCAAATAAAATAGTATTTTCCGTGCATTTTCAAAAAATAAAAATAAAAATGCTATTTTTCGACGATGTACTTTAGTACTAGAGTCTACCTCTTTTTGATAGTTTTACACAATTTTGATTATCTGTATTCTAAGGTAAACTTTTCCCCACATGATGCTACGACTAACTGAATACCGGTAGCAGCCCTGAGTTCTCTCCACGTTGACCTCTTTATAGATTCATTCTTTGACTATCCATTATGTAATAAAATCGACGTTCACTTCTACAGTAAATGCACCAGCCGCAGTGTCGCTTGCATCTGAAAACACGAGAGTAACTAATAAAGAATTCTGAACGAAACGTGTTCAAAACTGCCATTCTAATTTTACTGCTTAAGAAACGATCACAGTGAGTTCTGCTTTCAATTTCTACATCAATATATCTGGTCATTTAACTTGTCACGTTACCAACTGGTGACATAGAAATTATTTTCCAGTCGCCTTGCCAAGGTCGCGAGCTGTAAAGTTAGGAAATCTGTCAATAAGAAGTTTGATTGACTCATTAGTGTCTGCAATTCTCCTCTGTGGTATACTATCAGAGAAAATAAATGCGAGTCCCACACCAAGCCTAGCCACTCTAAACACTGAGTGGGCTGAAAAATAGACGCATCTGTATTAATAAGCAAACCTGCTTGAACTAACTTAAAGGTTTCTTGCACAAAATTAGATTCGTTTACACAAGTAAGTAAGTCTTTATTAAATCTCAGACCGTCGTCTAGATATAAGACGATGTCGATCCCGTTCGTTTTACAATGGGTCTGAAGCACTTTTGTGAAGATGAATGGTGCTGATGTGAAAACCGAAAGGTAAGTCAGTAAAACAATAGAACTTAGCCTTCCAACTGAAGGAAACATAAGTTGCTTTTTACATAATTATGTCTCTGTGACAAAATATTTCAGTTATCCAACTTCGATTTTATTTTTTTCTCTCTCTCGATAAAAAGATTTAATTCGCTCAAGTCTAGGATGAGCGTCTTTATACATGTACCATACCCTTTACTTTCGGCAACACTGAATGGGCAGACCATGAGAGGCTGGACAGTGATCGTCATGCACACAGCCACTTCCACTGATCAACATACCGTTCCTTTTTATAGCAAATTTATTGGTTTTTTTTATTTTCATAGAAAAGGGTATAATTGTTACAAACGGAATAACGTAACCATTTTGTGCAAACAGATTTGCGCCCATAGATTTCCAAAACTGGAAATGTCTAAACAAACGTCCTTTGACCCCTTTAGCAATGTCTGGTGATTTTTCAAAAAATGCAGTTTGTTGCACAATTAATTCCAACTGGTCATTAAAGACAGAATTACATGAAATTTATACATTCTGATCATCGGATCTACTGCGTTGATATGTTTGCGCTGGAGTTGCCCGATTTTGATGGAGCAGTACACGAGGACTTCCAATGTCCGGGCTTGTTACATTTGTTAGCTGACCTGTTTTTACATTCCTATGAAGAAGAATTTATTTAAAAACTTCTACGTGAGACGAAAAAATATCTTGCTGTGGCTTTCAATTTGACATTTAGATATATCGACGACGTATTCATATGTCGACTCGATATATCCCGGTGAACTCGAAATGAAAGACACCACAGAGCCGTTTACTCCTGCTTCATACTTAGATATTTTATTGAAAGTAGATATTAACGATAAACTAACAACTCAACTTTATGACAAACGGGATGATTTCAGCTTTTCCATCGTTAACTTCTCATATTCATGTAGCAATATTCCATTATCACCTGCATATGGTATTTATATTTCTCAACTGATTCGATACACAAGAGCTTGTTCTGCGTATGGTTTTTAAATCGAGACAGACTACTGACAAACAAGTTGATGGTGCAGGTGTTTCAACAGTCTCGTTTAAAGTCAGCATTTTGCAAATTCTATGGTTTTTATAACGATTTAGTTTGGCAATACAACTTATTGGATTAAATGCTGTCTAACATGTTTCATATCGATTGTTGGACCGTTCTTGGCACACTGATTTTGACTACGGATGACTCCGTTTACCTGATCAAGATATAAGGCTCACGGCGGGTGTAACCGGTCGACAGGGGATCCATATTCCTCATAGGCACCTGCTCCCACCTCTGGTATGTTCAAGGGTCCGTGTTTGCCTAACTCTCTATTTTGTATTGCTTATAGGAGTTATGAGATTGATCACTGTTCGTTATCTTCACCTTTCATTTGTAGTATACGTCGTATAGAGAGGCCTCTTTGCGGTGTAGGGAAAAAGAACGACTAGAAGCAGTCCCGCCATTAGATGCAGTGGAAATGATGACGAGCGATTTCGTGTGTGGTTGAATATATTAAATATTGTTTAACGTCCCTCTCGAGAATATTTCACTCATATGCATTCGTCACCACTGCTGGTGAAGGGCTGCAAAATTTAGGCCTATGGTCGGCGCTTATGGCCATTGAGCAGGGAGGGTTCTTTATCGTGCCACACCTGCTATGACACGGGACCTCGGTTTTTGCGATCTTATCCAAAGGACCGCCCCATTTAGTCGCCTCTTACGACAAGCAAGGGGGTACTGAGGAGCTATTCTAACCCGGATCTCCACGGGAGCAAACTGCGTTTGTTTTCCTTATTAGACTGCATGGCGCGATTCCCGGCTTGACGTAGGCGTTTTTCTTCCCCTGAAAAAGATACCAAGTCGTAGCTTTCATACTCGCGCACTGTAGACCACCCCCACTGGCGAGAAACGATTTTGTAGTTTGTTCAAGTCACTCAAGAATCCTGCGTTAAAGTTGAACTGAATTTTTGTTGTTTTCGTATTAAAACCTCTCCAATAGTCTTGGTTCAATTTTCGATATCATTACCAGAACACGGACTTTCACCCTTTAAAGACTCTAGCTTGCTCTCTAGGTATGACTTGAACAGGTTAAAAGTGTCTGGCAGATCAGAACACTTGTTTGATGTGTGTTGAGATTCAGACGTAGAATATGCTTGACGGGTGGGTCTCTGGTTACAGGGAGGATCCCTGAGTAAGTTTCCACGACCGTCTTCTTCGTCCAGGTAAAGATAAAGAAAATCTGCTTATCCTCGATGCATACATGAATTAGGGGTTGTTGCACGTAGAACAGCAACACCTCGAACGCCTTCAAAGAGGGTGTTGCACTGAAGGGGGGAATTTCCCTAATCGGAGCTCCGTGCCAGCACTCGTGACGTAGAGCTGACCTTCATCCATATTTATACTCTTAATGCGTATTTGCCATTTAAATACCTGTAGGAGTCCCCAGTACTACCGGTAAGCCTCATACATTTTATGTCTCAATATATTATACATGTAGTCTAAACAGAATTTTTGATACCGTGAAAATTAAATTTTCTTTTTATTCCTTCTGAGTATCAGATATAATGTATACGGTTACATGTTATTAGTGTATCAATTATTTAATATCCTATACTACTACAATCTGAAAGCTCTTATACTGGTATGTAGTATTTTCAAAATATGGGAAGTTTAATACGCATTTATAAAGTTCAACATACTTCGAAATACATGCATCTGAAAATATTGATTCACCATTATAGCAATTTCCTACTGGAATACATTTCATATTATTCACTTAGTGTTTAACGGTTATTTACCTTGTTTGGCCTTAAAGTTTTTCTTTCAAAGATTTGCAAAGTTCACAATGGTTTTTCGTAAAAGGCACCATGCCTTTGTCAACACTTTTCACTCAAAAAAACACCTACAACCTTGACTATTAAACTACATGTGCTGTATATTCACGTGTACTAAGTGATAACATCCTTCCGTGTTCATTGTAGATTACTATACAACATGTCATTAGGTCTGACGTGTTTCACCAAATGATAGACCATTCTTTACAAACTGATTGTGACTACGGATTACTCCGTTTACCTGATCAAGACATATGACGCATTTGCAGGTGTGACCTGTCGACAGGGGATGCTTACTGGTGGGAGGCATCTGATCCATGATATGACCAAGGGACCCGTGTTTGCCCAATTCTTAATTTTCCGTTCTTTGTACAATGTACAATAACTCTGGTTTTAGGGCCCCGCATGAATTGTGAGAAGCCCTATAGTAATCACATTGTCCGCCCGTCCGTCTGTTCGTCAACACTTTCTTTTTGACACGATAACTCAAACAGTGTTTATCGTACAGTTTTCAAATTTTGTACAGAAATAATGTACAATAAGAGGAAGACGTCTATAGATTTTGGGGTCATTTCACTCTGTCTGTCTGTATGGCATAATCTTTGTTATTATGAACACTTTCTTTGTGACACGATAACTCAAACAGTTTTCATTGTACCGTTTTCAAATTTCGTACAGAAATACTTTACAATAAGAGGAAGACACCTATAGATTTTGGAGTCATGTCACTTTGTTTGTATGTCATCATCTTTCTTATTATGACCGTATCTATTTACCACTGTCTAAGGGAGATAATTCAACTTTAATTATGATATGCATTGTATTAATATAGAGAAGTTACAAGAAATAACTCTACAACATTGTGTATGCAAGGTGAAGATAACGAACAGTGATCAATCTCATAACTCCTACAAGCAATACAAAATAGATAGTTGGGCAAACACGGACCCCTGGACACACCAGAGGTGGGATCAGGTGCCTAGGAGGAGTAAGCATCCCCTGTATGTGTATATTTTTGTTTGTTTTAATGTGATATAAAAAATGCATGATGTTACATGTATATTGAATTTAAAAACATCATTCCCATTAACGACTTTCGATCGGGATCGGAATACGAAATAAAATTTCTTATATCCAGTAGTCAGGTTCCCGAGACCCCTCTGCATTTATTATAGGGGTCAGGCAGCAGCTGACGCCATCTTGAAAACTGTCTGCTGCAATGGTAGGTCGAACCGAGAATTTCTCGGGCACACAGGAAATATTAATTTTTGAACACCATAACATTTTACAAGCCTTTTCTTTCACTGAAATCGATTCACGAGGGTGTATTTGCTCCATATATGAATAATTATACACGTACAATTGCTTATTGATTTGTTTAACCGACATTATTTAATGTAAACAAACATTCAACACTAACCCCTCTATTGAATTTGACACCGGTAACTTCAGTTCTAGGGGTGAACTAATTCAAAACGATATATAAATGGAAAGCCTCATCATTTTACTCTCGATTGATACCAAAAACGTTTATTGTTCACGCATATAATAGTGGAAATCGACCCTCCATAGTCCGAATTTACTCGTCGTCTACGTAGGCCTAATTTTAGACGCTTTTAATTGTAATCTGTGGGCCTGTGAAGAAGATTTATGAACAATTAGACTACCCTGCTTGATTCGTTTTCGTCGTTTGGGAATTTCACAGCAAAAATTGGGGAAAATACCTGATTTTTAACATTTTGGGAATGGGACCCCCTACAGACCCTTAAAAAGTCCCTGGAAGTGGATATTTTACATAAAGCAATCGTCTTTTGCTACCCTCTGCAGCAGATTATAATCTACTGACAATCTTATTAATTTTTTCACCGGGTAGGGATGTTTTGCATTGACTTTAACCATTACTTCTGATATGATATGCGAGATATGCTAGATGTTTTTTGTTTTGCTATGAATATTGTAGTCTGTAGCTTTATGTACCTTGTGTATCACATTATATTAACGAAACAAGACAAGATATTGTGTTACCTATGCATTTCCATTGGTTGAATACATGTGTATCTACTGACCATACTGACATCTTGCACAATCCATACAATAGATGGAAGAATATAGAAAATGTCTATTAGCTTTTAAGTTTCTATAATCTTCATGTCAGGATAAGTTAGTTTGTGCTTCAAAGGCATTAAATTTGGTTGATTACCAAGTCTAGTCCATCACCATTGTGTATCAACAATGCTTTCCCTCTCCTAATACTTTGTTTTAAATCCATTTCCTGAACATTTTTATAGTAAACAATATTTGCTCAACTTCACCATCACTATTATTGTCAGCCTTTAAGTTATCTTCTATACTTTTCCTTTAAAAACTGCAATGAAATTAGGGAATGCACATTTTTACTTGTGCATGAACCATTTTGAGTGCTGTAATTTTTTTTATTATACAAAATTATGAATTTTGGTTACATCCTTTTTTTGTACACCCAATTCATTGCCATGTTATTATGTTTTTATTTCAGATGAATATGGATGGACGCAGGCCCAGTTTTATAATGCATTCCTATGCAAAAAGTGAGCGCAAGAGAGGAAGAATTGAATCATCCCCTACAGGAAAGACTCCTACTCAGAGTGATTCCAACAAATGGAACAAGAGAACATTGTTAGTTACATATTTCATTGTTAGGCTAATTAAAATCAATTGATAGATTATCATTCCCGCCCGCCCCTCAAAACATTTTTTTTTATTGACATGGGTGAATGATTGAAGTCACAGAATGCTGGTTTTATATCTTCTACCAAGGATTCTTTGTATGTTAACTTGATTAACACTTTGTATGATGCCTTTTTTTCATTATGAATTTTTTTCTCTCTCCAGAAATAGAAATAAGAAAATAAAATCCTTCCACCCACCCCATATTTTTTGTGACTCTGGATGATAATCTACTAATTAAGTTGAATTGGCCTTATACTGCACATGTTCACCCATGTATTTACTAGTAGTTAATTGCATACATTTTAGTGATATCTTTGACATTAATTCTTTAGGACCCAAGTTCCTCAAGAAAACGGTGGACACCAGCAGAGAAAGATTTTCTCTATGATTTTGTGGATCTCGCAGGTGGAATCCCTGATTCTAATTCAAGTGCCTTTTGGGAAGATTGCGCAACCAAACTTAACACATTTTGTAGTTCTTGTCGCACAGGTAATATAATATTGTTAATGATATCCTTCTATATGTACTATGAATAATTATAATGTTGAAAGTACAAGGGCTTTCATATTTTGTAAATAGATTCTTATGACAAGACCTTACATTTCACTCCAAGATTATTTAGCTCACCTGAGCTGAAAGCTCAAGTGAGCTTTTCTGATCGCCTGTTGTCTGTCCGTCCTTCTGTCTACTTTTTACATTTTCATCTTCTTCTCCAGAACCACAGGGACAATTTCAACCAAACTTGGCCAAAAGCATCCTTGGGTGAAGGGTTTTTAAGTTTGTTCAAATGAAGGGTCATGCCCTCTTCGAAGGGGAGATAATCACAAAAATGCAAAAATAGGGTGGGGTCATTTAAAAATCCTATTTTCAAGAACCACTGGGCTAGAAAAGCTGAAATTTACATGAAAGCCTCCTGACATAGTGCAGATTCAAGTTTGTGGCCCATTGGCCTCTTGTAATTATTGTGTTTTCAGAACCTAAACTATTGTCAGCAGTGTACCAAAATGAAGTTTGATTATTGTAGGTGCTATGTGTAGGGCACAATATTACAAAGTTAAGAAGCTATTTCCATCCTGTGATGTGCCAGGAGACAAACAGAGCTGCAAAACTGTGTCACTGCAGACAGATTTAGTAATACCTGTACAGAATAATGAAAAGAGGTACCTGTTACTATGGTTTTTTCTTTAATAAAAAAAAAAATGAAAATTGCTGACAATTAGAAATATCATAGTCAAGTATTCTAAACATTAAAAATGGAAAAATAAAATTTGAAAATTTTCAGCTCAAGTTATGTCCATACCCCTTTAATTTAGAAACATTACTACAGTCATTCAGATATATATTAGTAGATAGTTGAAGATAACAAATGACAATAAATCCCATAAGTCCTAGTAAAATTAGAATTTTATACTTAGTAATTATTTTAAGGCTTAAATGTTAATGTTGACACATGATTTCTTATATCATTCTGTTTACTTCCTGTACAGTGTGTTCACAAAATACATCCCTCTGGTCGATGCTAATGATGTAAATGTTGTAAGTGACAATGCATCGGTTCAACAAATAGTGACATCTTTGAAAAGAACTCTTACTAGTGATGGCAATATCATTCCAGACTCTGAAAGAAACAATCTTCTTAACTTACTAACATTACCAAACACATCTGTGGAGGATTTTGTCAGTGTGCTTCTACAGCAACCAACTGTATCAACTAACTTGAAAGCTGCGGTATTATCATCATCTAGTATTGGAGCTTCATCAAGATGTGTAAGGTTTAAGGACAGCTACCTTTTTGGCAGCAAGTATTCCGAATTAAAAGAATTTAATTTCACGGATGTCTTCACAGAAATGTCAACTTACCAACCTTTTTTGCTTGACCATTTGTTGAGTGTTGCAGTTTCAACTGGGAAAATCTTTTCCAATGAGGATTTCTTTCTAAGATTAGTACCTAAACTTAGCCTAATATACAGCATCTTGATGTCAACAAGATTCCCTGAATTGTCCAGATTGCAGAAAGTTGTATCCTCAACATTGATTGATGAACATGTTCATCAGAAGGTAACATGTTTAAAAGAGTTTCGAAGAAAATTTGTATTTTAAATACATATTATACAAATATAGAAGACTCTTAATATGATGTTTTAATTGCTATGCTACCGTATATTGGGTAATTTTGGTGCATGAGTTCAATTTGCTAATGGAAGCGTCAAAATTTCTATCTACAGTGTATATAAATGATATGCTTGTTGGACAAAAATGCACAAATAGTGAATCAAGGATTTCCAACTAATTTTTTAAAGGAAATTCCACTACACATTCCCAACACCAAAAATACCTGATATACGGCATTAGATCATATAAGCATGGGAATTATATAGTGCAACGCTGATTGGAGCACCACTTTAAGGATGTTCTACTATACTAGTACTTGAAATATGTATGTGCTTGAACAAGAATGTAATTAAGTCTATTACAGACTTATTGTTTTTGCTAATTTTTTATTATTCTTCTGCTTCTTGTCCTTCTATCTCAATTTTAAATTTTTAACTTCTACTAGAAAAATACATGGCCAATCATTACCATTTTTGGTTTGAGACATCTCTAGGATAAGTGGAATATAAATTGTAAATTTATGACAATACTTCCCCTGGGTCAAAATATGCCACAAAAGAAAAGGGACGAAATTTTCGAAAATCTTCCCCATTCCCACACTATGGCCCCATAGTGAAAATGCATTAAATCTTAGAAAATCTTCTTTACTGCCATATATATTTGACAAATATTATTAGGGAATTATTAATGGGGAGGAAAACAATAGTACTCAGAGAAAGCCCAGTACTCTATTTGGGAGACTTTATAATCAGCAGATTATAATCATACCTTGTTTGTTTTGTTTTATATTTTCAGTGTTGCAGTTATATTTGGATTTAATTAAGAAAAGGGTCATGCATCTAGGGGTATTGTATGTGCACTGCATACTTCATTTGCATGACCTTTTTATTACGTTACATTCCTTCAATCTCCAACATGTTTGATGTTGCATACCTCAGATTTTATTCCTTTTATCTATCATTGGGAGTTTTCTTGCACATATGTTAAACATCATTGTGGGTGAGTATATACTTGATGTTACAGAGCAAAAACAAGTAGCATTTGAGAAAGATATTTATTCAAAAGGGCAACATTTGATTACAATATTTGTACACTCTGTACTAACAGTGATGTATTAATTTGGATGTGACTGGTAGAAATTTGCAACTACTCAGGTGACCTATTGTTATTGTTCTGCATCCTTGTATTAATAATTATACCCCCCGCAACAAGTTGTGGGGGGGGGGGGGTATACTGGAATCGGGTTGTCCGTCTGTCTGTCCGTCCGTCCGTCCGTCTGTAGACGCAATGGTTTCCGGACTCTAAAGCATTATCCTTTCCACCTACTGTCACCATATCATACATATGGACTACCCATGGGATGAAGATGTTCCCTATCGATTTTGGGGTCAAAAGGTCAAAGGTCAAGCGCACTGGACATCGAAGTAGCAATATGGTTTCCGGGCTCTAAAGCGTTATCCTTTCCACCTACAGTCACCATATCATACATATGGACTACCCATGGGATATAGATGTTCCCTATTGATTTTGGGGTCAAAAGGTCAAAGGTCAAGCGCACTGGACATCGAAGTAGCAATATGGTTCGGTTTGTCATGCCATTTGTTTTTTACACTCAGAAAAGAGGTAGTTTATACCTATTACCAACACCCTTTGGGAGATTGGGGTAAGCGGGGGGTATTCTTAGTGAGCATTGCTCACAGTACCTCTTGTTTGAGGGCAGTGAAGTTTTAAGAACACATCTTGTTGAAAATGTTTTAACTTCTACGGACATGGGACATGAAAGGTGAAGATAACGAACAGTGACCAATCTTATAACTCCCACAAGGAATACAAAATAGATAGTTGGGCAAACACGGACTCCTTGACATACCAGAGATGGGATCTGGTGCCTAGGAGGAGTAAGAATCTGCAACATATAATTGTAAATTTCCTGTTTTAATTCGTGAACATGGTACACAAATATGAATTTTACATGGGCTCTGGTATGTTACATTTGATATATTTTTGGACTATCTACTAAGCACATATGCAGAACTTTGATTTGATGATACTTAAATGTTAATAATGTTTCGTTTTTGACATGGATCCAAAGTCCTAATATAAGTACATATTTTCAGACAATTGATTGGCGTGGTTAAAATCACTTAAATATCAACTAGTTTTTTTTTAACTGAGCCCTTGCCTTTTACCTTGTGACCTCTAAATCACTAGAGGTCATATGCTTTTTGTAGGTAATCAGTGCCCCTCAAGCACTGTGCTCAGAAGATATAAAATGGACAACACATAGTCTACTAAGTGACAGACCAGTGCAATGTCATATCCCCCCTTTCTCAAGGGGGAGGGGGGCTTAAAAGTTAAATATTTTTGGCCTAGAACTTCTTATTAGCCATGTGTTAAAAAAGAACCAAATGTTTGGAAAGATGTATTTTATCTACACATAAAAAGATGTTCTCAATAATGAACAGTCTTGCCAAATTATTTTACAGGTGTTTGACAGACTACAAATAATGGGAGTTTCAACATCCTATACAGGAGCAGGTCGGATAGTGGATGAGGTTGGAAAGCATAATCATGATGAGATTATTGATTGTGTCCGAGAAGGTGGAAAAATAAGATTAATTGGGGACAATATTGATATACATGTTGGTGTCAAACACGAGCGTCTGAACCATCATACCAACATGCTCAACTGGTTCGCATCTGCAATTATTACGCAGAGCAATACATTTTCAGAGCTTAATGACCATCCACAAGGCCAAAGTAAAGACCTCCCCATGGAAGCTTTCCAACCTACAGACATGGATGACAAAATCCTGAAAAATGATTATGGAGTCCACATCTGCCGCATTGCAAAAGAATTTTGTCCCAATTTACAATTCCTACATGGAAACGCACAAAATGTCATAAGGGGGGATTACACAGACACTCTGCAACAGAAAAACTTGGTTGTTCCCCTCCAAACATTGCCCTTAAACGAACAAAAATATGCAGATGTAGTTGATATTTTAGACAATTACGAGTCCACCTTATCTCAAATTTTTACAGCTGCTGAGCAAGATTTTCACAATGTTCATATTGGGGGGGGGGACCAACTGACCCGTGAAAGGTTTTCTGGTGCCAAGGGCCTTCGCACTGGAGGAGCTACACCCCAGCAGAGGTTTGATCACCTATATCCTCACATTGTCCTCCACTTCGGCCAGCTCGTCCTATTTCCTGTGTATATGCTAAAACAAGACAAACAATGTTGCAACAAAGCATTTTGTAATAACTACGTAACATACCATAGTTATTCATGTATGTTTAATACATGAATTTATAAAATGAAAGTATATACCTTCAAGAGATGATGGAACTCCAGCATGGTACACCCTCTCCACAAATCTCAAATCACTACCCATCCCTAGAGCCACAGTGGCAAATACAAGTTTGATTGGTGACTTCTCTGCACTCATCATCTGGATGATTCGTTCATTTACCTGTTGTGAAGATAAGTTCAAAGTTGAATACATGTACAAAATGATACATATATGTAGAGTGATAGATATACTCACAAGATCTCTAGATGATCCAGCATCCAACTGTCCAGCAGTAAATGATCATGTTGTGAGTTAAATCATCCAAAACAGCTATTTACAATGGCAAACTAATGTTCAAGTTCATAAAGTCTGTCAATTGCATAACCATCTTGAGAATGATTCATGTTCAATAAACATTCTGAAAAGGCTATGATAAATCTGGAAAATGAAATGTTAAATCATTTCATTTCACTAATCGATAGTATTTCTGTGACCACTGCCATAAACTTTTAACTATATACTGTGTATCTCAGTATGTACTATAATATTTTATTATTCATGATTTTAATATCTAGACACTATTGCTCACATTACATTTTTTTCCCGATTTTCTGGTGGAGATTGTATTTTTTCACGAATGGAGTATCATGTAAAACGTCCCATGGAAAATTTAAAGTCATTATGTGCCATAGAAAGTGCTGGCAAACAGACAGAATGTTTACTGTAAGGCACCTGCCATATAGCAGGGAATTATTAACAGACTGCCAGTATGATAAGTGTTTAATTTCTACCCATTGTTAAAAATATTGAGTTTTACCTCTCTGGGTTGTTGTGCATGGTATTGTACAACACAAAAATGCTCTTGTGCTTTGTCACCAGGTAGAGTGAAAGATGGCCCAAGAAGTCTCTTTGACAGCTCCACACCATACGCACACCATTGTAGCTTACAGTACACAATTGTTAGAGGAAAATTCCATCCCAATGCAAATAGTTCAAGCAGTAAAGGCTTGTACACATAATTGTAAGCATCTTTTGCTGAACTGTGTCCTCCAGTAGATGGAATTCGTTTGTTTAAAAGTAAACACACATTGTTGTTAATAATGGGTATGTTTCTAATAAATACCGGATTTCTCATTCCTAAACGGGTAGTAATCTCCTTTTGGGCCTCTTTGCTTGCAGTGGCTGTACATGCAAGGAATGTGCAGGATGGCAAATGGACATGAAGGTCAGCAATAAACTTGTAATCAGGCCTGAAATCATCCCCCCATTCTATAACACAGTGTGCTTCATCTGTCACAATAAATGTTTTATCAAACAGTTTTGATACTTTAGCCAGATCTGACACACGGATGAGAATGTCTTCAGGATGTCCAATGAAATATTTGTATGTTTTATTTGCATTCATTATGCAATCCACTGTAACATGCAAAGCATGGTTGCCAAGTCTTTCTACTTCTTGTTGAATAATGACATTCAGGGGCATTAACACTATTACAACAATGTTCTGCTTACAGACACACTGCATGTAAAAAGGTAAAAGCTCAAATATAAGAGACTTACCATAACCAGTTGGAAGAACTGTCATTACATCAGATTTTGTTAATGCACGAAGGCATTCAATTTGTTTCGACCTTAAGTAGCTGACGCTCGTTCCAAATCTCTTATTGTGGTTCACTAAAGCCAACTTTTCTTACAAGATATGATCCAATGAATCCTGAAAATTATGGTGTTTATTCATATTTATAATGCAGTTGAAGGTTACAAGTATTTAAAATTGTACCATCTGTGACAGTGTATAACTATATATATATACTGATGCAATCTCACACAGTCGCTGTGTCATTCAGTGTTTAAGATATTTTATAAGGAGAGTGGATCTCTCGATGCAATTGTATGGAATATTTAATATAAAGCACAAACAAACAATTATAACACCTATATATATATCAGGGAAGTCGTTGTGGCCGAGTGGACTTGCGCACTGGTTTGACAGTCTTGCTAGGCGGTGGGTGCCGCAGGTCGCTGGATGGACCCTGGGCTGGGGCAACAATTTTCAGTACCTAGTTGTGATTATTTAGTGCTTTATATATATATATATATATATATATATATATATATATATATATATATTTACAATAAACTTTCACCGCAGCAGCAGAATTGATAATTATAAGGCATAACAATGACTTCTGGATTAGAGTTAAATGTAGCTATTAAAATTTTAAATATTATTTTTTGGCCCAGAAGCTTATTTGAATGAGGTAAGCTTTGACCAAATCGAAGTCAAAAGGAGCCCAATTATACCTTAAAGCACTCTGAATTGGGTTTTTCCCTATTTCTTTGAACAGGATGAGGGTTAAACACTGTTAAAAGCGTCTAAAATTAGGCCTACGTAGACGACGAGTAAATTCGGACTATGGAGGGTCGATTTCCACTATTATATGCGTGAACAATAAACGTTTTTGGTATCAATCGAGAGTAAAATGATGAGGCTTTCCATTTATATATCGTTTTGAATTAGTTCACCCCTAGAACTGAAGTTATCGGTGTCAAATTCAATAGAGGGGTTAGTGTTGAATGTTTGTTTACATTAAATAATGTCGGTTAAACAAATCAATAAGCAATTGTACGTGTATAATTTTCATATATGGAGCAAATACACCCTCGTGAATCGATTTCAGTGAAAGAAAAGGCTTGTAAAATGTTATGGTGTTCAAAAATTAATATTTCCTGTGTGCCCGAGAAATTCTCGGTTCGACCTACCATTGCAGCAGACAGTTTTCAAGATGGCGTCAGCTGCTGCCTGACCCCTATAATAAATGCAGAGGGGTCTCGGGAACCTGACTAATATCCAGTTGCAGAGTGAAACTGCTTCAAGAAATTGAGTTATGTAGTAAATTTTGCACGTTACACCTTAGAAAACTGTTCCTTTTAATAAAGAAAATCACAAAATAGATACAAAATGAGTGTACCTTATTCATTACTGTTACCGAGCTTTCGTCGGTGAAAATTTCGAAATGGCGTGTTTCACTGCGCATGTTGACGGTAAGGTCCACATTTCTAAGTGAGTATTTTGATATTTGCTTATGATTTTTTTTAGCGCATACATGGTATGTCTCGGCTAGGAATAATGGAAATTCTCTCACCTATGTATGTAAAGTCATATTCTATATATTTCTAATTTTGTAAATGTAGAACACTTTTATCAAATGACAATGTGTTTGAAAACGCTAAGAGCCCCGGTGTCAGAATTTCCTTTCTCAAGACATCAGCATGTCAAATTCATAATCCTTTTCGAATAGTATGTACCATATTTTGTACTAGTTTTCCATTTGAATCCCCTATTACAATGGGATTTAGTTGCACTGTTGTGAATAAGTGTGTGTCAAACAGAAGTAATTTAAATTTGCATCAGTCTCTCATAAATATGCTTCATGATTAAGTTTTCACAAATTTGCATTCCAAAGTATCTTTGAATATTATTAATTCTAACATATATACCAGCTCCAAACATTGCTATATCAAATACAAATGGACAGTCACTTTCCTCTAATAACCCTCAGCGGGGCCCTTGCTGACCGTGTCAGTTTTCTAATTACATTGGTTATGGATTCTTTTGTTCTGTGTGATAGCTTTGTCTTCATGTTTTCCATGGGTTTTTTTTTATGTTTCCGAATGTGACCGGTCGACAGGGGATGCTTACTCCTCTTAGGCACCTGATCCCACCTCTGGTGTTTCCAGGGGACCGTGTTTGCCCAATTATCTATTTTGTATTGCTTGTGGGAGTTATGAGAGTGGTCGCTGTTCGTTATCTTCACCTTTCATGGTGTTTATAGGCAATATGTAATATTGTAGCTATTTACATGTATCATCCGTCTGCTGTGATATACTGAGATCAGAATAGAGGTAAAATTGCAAGATGGTGATATGCAGAATGTTTGGGATATTGACATATACTTGATATATAAAAATTAGATTGGCATATATATGTTACATAAGTCAAATTGGCATACTAGTATATCTTGGTATATATCCGATACATGCAATTGTAAACGTGCATTAACATCATTAGAGTTAATGATGGTTTCGGTAATATTTACTAGCTTTTTGATGGGACCCGGATAACAATCTAAACTGCAGCGCATTCCAAATCAGCAAGTCTGATTATAGCACCCCAAATCAGCAGGTCTGATTATAGCACCCCAAATCAGCAAGTCTGATTATGGCATTCCAAATCAGCAAGTCTGGCTAGCACTGCAAATCAGCAAGTTTGATTATAGCACCCCAAATCAGCAAGTCTGATGATGGCACTTCAAATCAGCAAGTCTGATTATAGCACTCCAAATCAGCAAGTCTGGCTAGCACTCCAAATCAGCAAGTCTGGCTAGCATTCAAAATCAGCAAGTCTGATTATAGCACCCTAATCAGCAAGTCTGGCTTGCATTCCAAATCAACAAATCTGGCTAGCATTCCAGATCAACAAGAAAAATATTTCAGAAAACCAGATTTCATTATTAATCTGTTCACACCATGTCGTCATTGCTGCAGTAAAGTGAATACTGGTTACATGAGAATGTGTGTATGTTAAGGAAATAATCTAAGTTTATGAAATCACGACCTCTGAGATAGGATGGACTCACAGTAGTTTTGATTGAAAATTTGATGTGTCCCACGCAAAATATTTGAAAATATAGTGAAGCCCAGAATATTATCTTTATCAGTCTTTTTTCTGTAAGTAAATTTTACCATCTGAGCGTTCTGCCCCAGGATGTGTTTACAGTAGGTTTTGTTTATATCACAATTGCGTAATTTCTTTCTTATTATTATCAATGTTAAAATGTTTTACAAACACTTTGGTCAGACGTTATGAAACGATTACTATGACAGACTTTCGTGACGTAAACTGAGCTGATTCATATCATCGTGTACAATTTGTTTAGAATGAGGATTTATCGCCTGTCTTTATTCATATAAGAGTCGTACGTAATCTTTCTCTCATTGCTGCAAATTGGTTTTCTCATCCCATGTGGTACTAAATCTAGTGTCCATTATCACGGTCAATACACTGGGTCATTTTTATATTGATGCATCTGGGTATAATTACTCGTGAGTGAATCTAACAGGCATGAAACACATATACAGTAATTATAAGGTCAAATTAATTTCGTAGAAGTAAATAGATTATAGTTATCATAATAGTATGTTTTATATGTACCCGGTGTTACAATCCAAGTTTTAAATCTCTCAATCTCTCTCCCTCTCTCTCATATATATATATTTTAGTGTATACGTATATATGAATCAAAATGATTACATTAGGTCAATTTATGTTCTCTTCAAGTAAACCTAGGGAATGTTCTCCCATTTAACGCTTATTTACTGTAACAAGCTTCGAGAATGAATAGAGTCAATATAGAAAATTCCCCTTGGAGAATGAACCTGTACATAATCTGACCAAATCTGGATTGGTTTCAGATCGAGCAGAGATGTTTCGTAGAAGGCCGTTACGGGTTGATACAGAAGAAGATAATGCCTCTGGAAGTTCAGATGCCGGTTTATACGTGTTTCATATTCATGATTATAGGTAGGTTATATGCTGAAGGCATAATTTCTTCCGTGGGGTGCAAAATTACGGTAAATCCACAAGATCATATGAAATATACGAAATTTGGTACCATCGAAAGAAGGTGTTGCACGTCTCATGTTAATTTCCCGAAAGGTGTTGCATGAAAAATCGAAAAAATTAAGTTATTCAAATATATGATAAAACCAATTGGAACGTATCTCTTGATTCAATAATTTTTTAAAATAAGTTTAAAAAACGTGTATTGACAAAATTAGCGAAAATATTTCGAGTTTAAATCAAGCAATAAGCGATTTATATGATTTTTAGCGTTAAAATGAAGGGGTATCCCCGAATTTCAGACAAACTGCCTCCGTGAAACAAAATAAATTTAGCATTAACATGTTCTTCGAGTTTTCCTCTAAAAAAAACTGTCGCTTTGAAATTTTGTTTCACGAGGGCATTTTTTTTGTAAATTTAAAAAAATCGAAACGACTTCACTGGTATTATTTTCAACTTCACCTGTATGTTAATTTTCCTAAGAAATGTATGGTCTACTGCGTGGTCCAGTGGGTAAGGTCGTTAACTCTTATATGTAAAGGTGTATTCTATTTTTAAAACGACCGAGTTCGACTCTCTCACGAACACATTTTTTTTTCATATTACGTTTTCCATCTAGATTTTTTTTTTCTTAATTGAAACACACTTCTAGTTTTTATATATGTTTCATGTTAAATCTCTGTGTTTATTACAATGTGCCGAGTTTGAAATAAGCTTCCAACCTGGACACTGTTTAGTTTGTGAATAGGACTCAACAAACACGCCGAATACAGCATGCAATACCTGTGTTTTAATAGTCAAGGTTGCTAACGAGAACTTGTATGTTTTACTGAATGAAAGTTGTTGACAAAGGCATGGCGCCTTTTACGAAAAACCGTTGTGAACTATGCAAAGCTTCGGGAAAAAACTTTAAGGCCATACAAGGTAAATAACCGTTAAACAGTTTGAGTTGATATGTATTCCAGTAGCAAATTGCTATATTGAATCATTTTTTACAGGTGCATGTGCTTCGAATAATGTTGAATTTTATTAATGCGTATTAAATTCCCATATTTTGTTTTGTGGTCAGAGTCGTGCACAGTTGCCAATTGTTGGTTGTCGAAAATAATACATACGAGTATAAGAGCTTCTGGACTGTAGTAGTATAGAATATTAAATATTTGATACACTCGTAACATGTAACCGTATACATGTACATTGTATCTGATATTCAGAAAAAAAGAAGACAATTTTAATTTTCACGATTTCAAAAATTATCTTTAGACTACATGTATAATGTATTAACACATAAAATGTTTTAGGATTGTCCCTAGTACTGGGGAATCCTTCAGGTATTTAAATGGCAAATACGCAATGAGTATAAATATGAATGAAGGTCAGTTCTACGTTACGAGTGCTGGCACAGAGCTCCGATTAGGGAAAATTTCCGCTTCGGTACAACACCCTCTTTGATTATAGAACATTTAGCGTATTGACGATTGATCAGATAGAAGTCATATTAGTGACGAGTCAAAATATAGCATCAAGCAACAGGGGCGGATCCAGGAATTGCGGTTACAGGGGGCGCCACTTTAGGGAGCAGGGGGGTCTGGGGGCGAAGCCCTGGTGGGGGCCCTGCATTTCTCCTGGATTTTACAGATTTTATAAGGCTTGAAATATATCTCATATTTAGTCTTTTGTACTATTTTCTATCATTTTTTATGAGGTGAAATTAATAAAATGACGCAAATTTTAAGGGTTTTTGGAAAAAATTAAGTTCTCCCAATAAAGTAATTCAAGAAATCAATAGGTTTTGTCATTTATTTCTCCGGGAGTGGAAGAAATTATTGCTTTTTACATTGTTTAGTACATTTTTCTAAACAAGATAGCACGATTTACCTTAAGTTTGAAATTTTTAGAGGGGGCGCGCGCCGGCTGCGCCCCCCCCCCTTAAATCCGCCACTGAGCAATCATGATGCATATATTTCTAAAATTGCTGGGAAATCTCTTGAGAAATTCATTGTTGTGGCGGTCAACTTAGCATTAAGATATAACAACGACATTTATCTATTAACAATGCCCATTTTCATTGATCTGTTGCTTCGATATATCCCAGTAATCTTTGCAAACTTAATTTTGCATTCCATATAAGAGTGTTCATTATATTCACCTTTTCATTTGAAATCTTTTATCTGTAATAACACTTTGAACCTCCAATGTGTAAGTTTACCTATATACTACATTACCACGTGATTGTCTGTAGTTGAACTATATTCGACTTCCCCAAGTCAGCTCTGCGCGCATGGATATTTTGTAAAGGACTTCGGTGTGAACCCCTTCATATCCTCGTTTTGTTTGAGATCTTGATCACACAAGTCCCAGATAACATTCCTCACAAAATAATGTCCCATATTTAAAACCTAAAATTTAAAACAAAGAGTTTATTTCAAATTATGAACTCCATATAAACAGATATTCCATACGCCTTAGTTTCTGAATATATAGTGAATGTACATATACATATAAATTCATTGAGCCAATGTTAACTGCGCAGATGGAATGTCATTAAATTTGTATTGTATTTCATTATCTATTGAGCAGTATTTTTGATATTATAATATCGATTTTATATTTTAATTAATTTTATATTTCAAAGATAAGGAATCACTGTTTAATTTGTTGGGTATATGAGGTGATTAAAGGACACAACGCATGTTTCTAAACTTTTTCATTTTTTCAGCAAAATTAACTATTTTTATGCCTAAATGTGTTTTAAATGAAATATTTTGTGTAGTTTTCGAGTTTGAAAGCGATGAAATTCAAATCTTGCGATATGCATATTTTCTTTCGCTAGTTTACGCGCCATTTTGTGTGACGTCATATGCGCCCTCGGGTTTGAAAACATCTATTAGCCATTTCATAAACAGATTAGATTTAATCGACAAAAAACCAATTGTCACGTTAACGGCTTGTAAATAATAATGCATTAAGATGTTTTGTGCCATGCTCGGGTGTACTAGTTGTCGGTAGAAAGGATTTAGACTGAGTATTTTTCAATTTTTCGAAGGAAGGTACGAGAAAAAAGACGTGGATAATTTTTTTGTTGGAGCAAGAACTTTACCTTAAAAAACACACCCAGTCACCTTTTCAAACATCGCTTGGACAGAGACCCTGATAAACTACGAGAAAATGGATATATCGAAGCTATAAGCACTGATAGGCCTATAGCATACATTCTGTTTTGCTCTTCAAATTCAATACACACTCGGATCAACTGACCTTCACCTTGTAACAACATATATCGACGATACAATGTAACTTCTACCAACTGGTAGATTTACAACAACAAAAAATAAAGATACAAAATAATTGAACTTTTAATTATACAAATAATAGAATATTGTATTTCCTAACTTTAAATTGAATTATAAAATTATTTCTTTATTGAACTCGTAGCATCTTGAGTGCGTCAGTAGGCTGATAGCCGTGCTCCCATTTCGTACTTCCTAAAGACGTGCAGATCACAATTCAAAAATAGTAATAAGATTGCTTTATCAAAATAAAATAATGTGATTACCACTTTAAATTGTGTGTGTGTTGTCTTTTTCTTTCTTTCAGAAATGCACACGTGACAATAGCTTGGCATAGGGCCTAGTTGTCAACAATTTAACGTGTCATAATTTGTCTAATCCAAAAATAAATAATGATTGCACTGTTTATTTTAGAAAAACAGAGCCAATTACAGATGTATAAAGGAATAACATTACCAAACAGTTTGTAGACAGCTACCCATATAAACATTATTTACTCACAATTTTGCCGATTTCATACACGCTTTACTCGCTATATTTGGGTATTTACATCGTTTTTTGTGTGCACTGGTGGCGAACACATATAAAACTCGGACAATTTATCAACATCGATTTAAATGTTGCCCATGGTAAATTAATTAGACCCCTAAAAGTTGAGTTTTTAATAATATCTCGCAGTACTTTCACAATCCGAAGGGCGCATGTGACGTCACTGTACCACGTGACTACCTACCTAATTAACTTGACTTTTTGAAATCGGGGCTTAGATTTAAGTCTGTATTGTGGTTAATTATCGCAAAATTTCGGCGAACGAACTATTAGAATTAATTACTATAAGCATAAAGAAGACAAAATGCATGTAATATTGTATACTTTGAAAACATGAGATGTGTCCTTTAACTGCAGCGGAAAACGTGTCAATTTGCGTAATAGCTGTACACATACGCTTAAAACATGTTTCACGTTTTCCATTGTAGTTAATCACCGCATACCCAACAAATTAGACTGGTCCCTTAAATATTCTAACTGATGTTCTAGAGTGACAATTATTATACTAAGGTTGCATACTTTAAAGTGATCAAAGCATGCGAACACATCTACTGACAATTTAAATTTACATGTAGATCTAAATCGTTTTCTATTTCTGTAAAGATAGAGCATTGAGTGAGGACTGTGCATGGTATGAAAGGAAAGGTTATTACGACAGATACCGGGAACGAGTTGTCTACGGTGTCTACAAGAACACCAAGGAATGCATCTTTGGCTACACATGTTGTTCACCCGGAGGGAAATATTGTTGCCTTGAATACAATTTTGATGACGAGTCCTACATCACTACATCAGATGTGGAGGATAATGAAGGACCGTGAGCATAACTATTTTCTACAAAATCAAATGAGATAGTTGAACAGGTTTTATGCGTGTATATTACTACATGTTCTGTTTCCACACAATATCTCAAATATCAATTTATTACAATGAAATTAGTGAGAAATGTGGTTCTTGGACTATGAAATATATAAAGGACACTAGATATGTACACCTCAATTGAATACAGATCCAGATTTTTGGGCGATGGAGGTATACAAATACTCTGGTGATAAATTCTGCACTATCACATTTTTCTATCCTTTTTCCATAGAACAATGGGGTTCATCATTGGAATCACTCTTGCCATTGCCGCAGTGCTTTTTATATGCAGTGTTTTTGGAAGGCAGTTATGTAAAAGAGGACAGGCGTCTCAAAATAGTAGCGACGCATCTGGTAGTGACCCTGGACTGGTGAACAACACTGACAGAGGTCCGTATGCATTTCTATGATAACTTATGATAGCTTTTAATCGGTATTGAATCTGCAAAAAGTTATCAAATCGAGATAATTTATATTCTCGTGTCATTCATTAGGGCCCCCCATGATATGTGGAAAGCCCTATAGTAATCACATTGTCCGCCCGTCCGTCTGTTCGTCATAACTTTCTTTGTGACACGATAACTCAAACAGTTTTTATCGTACAGTTTTCAAATTTTGTACAGAAATAATTTACAATAAGAGGAAGACACCTATATATTTTGGGGTCGTGTCACTTTGTCTGTCTGTTTGCATGTCACCTTTTTATTATGACTATGTATTTACCACTGTCTAAGGGAGATAATTCAATTTGAATTATGGTGTGTATTGTATTGATATAGAACATTTACAAAAATAACTCTACAACATTGTGTATGTGTATAATTTTTTTTTTTTTTTAATTTGATATAATAAAAATGCTTGATGTTACATGTATATTGAATTAACACGACATTCCCAGTCAACAACTGTCAATCGGGATCGGAATACGAAATAAAATTTCTTAATCCGGTTGCAAAGTGAAACTGCTTCATAATAATTGAATTATGTACTAATTGCACGTTACACCTTAGAGAACGTTTCCTTTTAATATGAAGAGAGTCACAAAATAGATACAAAATGAGTGTACCTTATTCATAACTGTTACCGAACTTTCGTCGGTGAAAAAGCTTGTTGACGGTAAGGTCCACATTTTCTACGTGAGTATTTTGATACTTGCTTATGAATTTTTTTTAGCGCATACATGGTATGTCTCTGCTAGGAATAATGGAAACTGTCTCACCTATGTATGTAAAGACATATTCTATAGATTTCTATTTTTAAAAATGTAGAACACTTCTATCAAATGTGTTTGAAAACGCTTAGACCCCCGATGTCAAAATTTCCTTTCCCTAAACATCAATATGTCAAATTCATAATCCTTTTCGAATAGTATGTACCACATTTTGTACAAGTTATCCATTTTGAATTCCCTATTACAGTGGGATTTAGTTGCACTCTGTTGTGGATGAGTGTGTGTCAAATAGAAGTAATTTAAATTTGCATCAGTCTCTCATAAATATGCTTCATTATTCCTTTTTCACAAATTTACATTCCAAAGTATCTTTGAATATTATTAATTTTAATATATATACCAGCCCCAAACATTGCTATATCAAGGATTTAACAAGGATTTATCAAATACAGATGTCACTTTCCTCTAATAACCCTCAGCGGGGCCCTTGCTGACCGTGTTATTTTTCTATTGGCTCAGTTTGTAGAGCTCATGATTCTTAATGGGGATGGTGTAGGCTTGAAGCCCAACTGTGACAGGTTAATAAAATTGTAGAACTCATGATTCTTAATGGGGATGTTGTAGGCTTGAAGCCCAACTGTGACAGGTTAATAAAATATGTACCGACTGTTACTTGGTCACACATTGTGCACTGAAAGTAAAAGTCGCAAAGTCGGAGCTGCATCTTTCGGAAAATAAGTTTATACTACGTCCCGTGTCTGATTAATTTTTCTTATATTTACAGACCATGGAAGTTTTGTGATGCACTCATCCCCAACGGTTTCTTCGTCGTCTTTACTCTCTGAGGATGAGGATTCGGTGACGAGTAGTGGGAAATCCTTGTTACATACACATGATGACTGCAAGACATTTCTGACTCTTTTGCATGCCAGAAGACACTACCCTAGCGAACCTCCTCCCCCGTATCAGTATGTGATGAGAAATAAAGATAAATATCCTTTGCGAGAGGACATTATTCTTTGAATATTCATAAAGTTCCAAGTATTTTACAGACTTCTCCATACCAAAAAAAGAGGCTTTTATGTGATACTCGTGATCAATGTGTTGTCAAATGTTTCTTAGTTGACAATTATTCCTTCCATGTCTTGACGTTTGATATCCTTTGTCTTTCACTTGTTCGTTAACTTCGCCTTTTATATTGTACATTGTAATGACAGTAATTCATGAAATGAATCTTAAAATAAAAACGTCAAGCGTTACTGACGGCACAATGCTTTAGAAATTAATTTTTGAAAGATAATATGTTTGAAAAACACCGTGTTTGTCCCAAGTTGTTTCGGTTAATTCATGCGTACCACACAGTATTTACTTTCTAAACAGTAAACGCTAATTAATCTGCTTGAAAGTAATTACATGTATGAACAAAAATAATACAAGAACATCGGATCATACAGCTTTAATCTCTCTTCGAGTTTTCATATTATGTATGTAGATGTCTTATGGCGAGGTCATCACATCATACCATGATCTATGACCTTGGTATTATCCAGAACAGCAAGATCATGTTAGTCATATTGGTGTTGAGGCATCTCTGTAATATGTGAATTCATTTTCAGTTATGTTGTGATCCTTTGGGGCTAGGTTGAGGCCACAATGTGGGGATCAAAATTTTTTTAGGGAATAAAGATGATAAAATATTTCAAAAATCACAACAGCTGTACCAAAACATGGCCAGTGTGATTCAGGTGAGTGATGTGACCCATGGGCTTCTTGTTCTCATACATACATGTATGTGGGAGAAGATCAAGACTTTTTAAACATCTCACTACATGTATATGGCCATATTGGCCCCACCCTACGACGTGAATCCTTGACCCAGAGGTCATGATTTGTTTTTTACAATTTAGATAGAGAGCTTCATGGGCATCATAACCATGCATTTAGTTACATGTTTGAGAGTAAAGAGGACTTTCTAAGATTTGATATATTTTAATTCGAAAGCCATATTGGACGGCCCTACCATATGGCCCAAATCCTAACCCAAGTGTTACAATTTAGGTAGAGAGATCTTCATGAACACTATAACAATGCATTTAGTTTTTGACACACGTCTGACAGAGGTCGTATATTTTGATGCTTTTCATTTGAGGAAAGTTTTGTGATTTCAAATTCAACAGAATTGTTTTTTGGAGAATCCACATTTGATTTACTTCATTTCTTGCATAAGTTGTGGTACAATACTTCTTAACTTTCTTCTTCACAGCAGATAATATTCTCGTGGGCAGTAAACATAAGGGCTTGGTATTTTTTCCAGAAATGTTTCATAGGAAGGTTGCACTTTTTCCGACCAAAGAAGGGCTGAAGACCCCAAAATGGCAATTTGACCAATTTTCTTTTTAAAAATTAATCAAATAGGGATTGTAATCGCCGTACCCCCTCTTGATCCGCCACTGATTAACATCCACGCACTTCAAAACTTCCCTAATCGCTTTTCTTATTTCACATTTCAAAAATGAAAGAATATCATTGATTCAAATTTTGGATATTGAAAAATATTTCAGACAAAGGCATTTCAGCCAGATTGACAGCAGTAAATTACACATTCGTGTAATGAAAGTGAAATGGTTAGAGGAGTTACCCCCCGTTACTTGTTTATGTATTAAAACTTAATAATTGTAAATATTGTAATTAATTGGTCAATTGACAATATAAATTGGCAAGTAACATTAATAAATGATATCAAGTTAGATGATAAGCATTTTCTTGTCTAAAGAGGGCCAGTTTGCCGTAGTATTATCATACAATAGTTGGAAACTTTACTATATTGAAGAAAGTGGAGTATATGGGACATTACAACCGGAGTGTCTAGAGATTTGTTAAGTGCTATAGTCTTTGACTGATATTCCTGTGCACCCTGTTGTAGTTTACAAAAGAATCGTCACTTTAGATTCTAGAAGTAGAGTGTTTAAGTATATCTAGTTAATATAATGTGGTAGTATAGCCACTTGGCAAGGGTACAGTTGCAAGAGATAAGCAACTGGTTGAAAGGCAACTGGCTAACAGTAAGACACCGGGCAGGTGTCGCATAGGCAACTGGCTAACAGTAAGACACCAGGCAGGTGTCGCATATTATTGAATGCTTATTGTCAACAGATGCCAGGCAGTCGTCGTCTGACTGTACATAGACAGTTGTCACTGGGTAATTGCCATAAGGCACCAGGCAGATGCCATCATTAAAGCACTTAGGTCAATTGATTCAAAGACACCAGGCAGGTGTCGCACTATCTGTATATTTTGCTTAATCAAACCTTCAGTAAACTCAGTAATCGGAGTATGGACCTACTGACCGCTAAGGTCCGACATATTACAAATTGTTTTGATTCAAAGTGTTATAGGCAAAATATTGTTGGTTTCAAATTACACGCAAATGACTTGAAACACTGGTTGTCACGCGGTGATTCTGTTAATGACCACCACTCGGACTGGGATTCTGTTAAAATGCTTATTCGATTGTCGTCAATGCCAAGTATCATACTTAAGAACATATACTATTAGCTTTATAGTGAAAGAACGATGTACATGTATTTCCTACCACAGGCACTTGTCCACTAAACCTAGATGTTTCCTGTTTATTTTACAAAGAGACTTATTTTCCCCATTTATACTTAATAAAATCAAAAGATATTTGGCCTGTCTTGTTAAAAACACCGATGTTAAGTGGCAGGCTATTGGCTATTCCCCCCCCCCCCGTATTTTGTTCCTCGGAGTATTAGACCTGTTATAACCGCCATTAGATTCCCTGTATAATTAATGTGAAGCTATTTATAGTAACTAGTATGTACACTTACAACAGATTGATTGATTGAATATTGTTTAACGTCCCTCTCGAGAATATTTCACTCATATGGAGACGTTACCACTGCCGGTGTAGGGCTGCAAAATTTCGGCCTATGCTCGGCGCTTATGGCTTTTGAGCAGGGAGGAATCTTTATCGTGCCACACCTGCTGTGAAACGGGACCTCGGTTTTGTCCGGTCTCATCCGAAGGACCGCCCCATTTAGTCGCCTTCTACGACAAGCAAGGGGTGCTGAAGACCTATTCTAACCCGGAGTCCCCACTTACAACAGACAGCCCACACTAGAGTATATAATGTGCCTGTACATTGAGCTTATCCCCTCCAATTATTTGTAAAATATTAAACATCGAGGCAGTTTCAGAAAATGGCGGGCTGTATTTCTTACCTTTACTTTTTTAGCTCACCCGAGCCGAAGGCTCATGTGAGCTTTTCTGATCGAAATTAGTCCGTCGTCGTTGTTCTCGTAAACTTTTCACATTTTCATCTTCTCAAGAATCACTGGTCCAATTTCGACCACACAGCATCCTTGGGTGAAGGGAATTCAAATTTCTTAAAATAAAAGATTATGCCCCTTTCAAAGGGGAGATAATCGCAAAAATAGGGTGGGGTCATTTAAAAATCTTCTGAAGAATCACTTGGCCAGAAGAGCTGAAATTCATATGAAAGCTTCCGGACATAGTGCAGATTCCAGTTTTTGAAACCATGTTGCCCGGGGATAAGATGGGGCCACAACTAGTCCATGGGCCGAGCGAGATATTGATACCACCAAAGGTGGCAAAACCTTTATGGTCTCATTTTGTTTGCAGGACCTATATATGTGTATTAAGGCATGATAGCATTTCCAAATGAGTAGCTTAGTCATGATACACGGTACCTCTTTCTTTCCAGATACGATTAGAATGACGCCCCATGACATATGCTGGTATTACAGAATTATTCTCCCTTTTCCTGTACAAAATGCTAAAGAAAATTGGCCTTGGCCAGTTTTTAATATTAATTTTGATTAAGCTCCTATTTTTCATAGTTTTTATAGGAAGAAAGTAGAATTTAGTGTTTGCAATTTATTAAAAACGAAACTACGGACCAGAAAATAACTGTAATTTACATACAAACAAGAGTACCGCAAACGGTACATAATACGCCCGTGAAATGCTTACATGGGGTGGGGTTTTTTTGTGCTATAATTTGTATAACTTTGCTTCAGGTATTATCAGCCATCATGAGGCTGTGACAAACTTTCATATGAACAAAGGGTCTTAACTTAAAAATCTAGATTTCCTCAAAATGGACCAAGTTCAACAACCTGTAATTGTTTCAAAAATGGAAGAAAACAAAATCATTCCCCAGATGCACATCTTCAATACCCATACAAACATTTCACAAAATATGTACCCTCCATAGAATATTAATTTCCAAATAGTCTAAGTTCAACAACCTGTAATTTTCTCAAACATTGTAGAAAATCAAAATTCATCCCACATGCACATGTTCAATACCCATACAAACACTCCACAAAATAAGAAGGCTCTCACTTGAAAACTGTGGGAGGAGTAGGGTGGACAAATTATGTACCCTCCATATAATAATTATTTCCAAATAAAGGGGCAAAACTCCTGGAAAAAAGGTCGAAATGGATCAAAATTGCAGTATGATCTAGAGTGACCCACAAAGAAGCTACACAACAAGTTTCAGCATGATATGTGAAAGGGAAATAAAATTATAAAGATAAAACCCCGAACGGACGGACGTACAGACATCGCTGTACCATAATACGTCCCGTCTAAAGACGGGCGTATAAAAAAGAGTACATGCACATGTGATAGTTCCAATTTCAATGCAATGAATGACACAAGACCACCCAGATGTACATGAGCAGTTCATGTATGGCCAGGGATTCTCTGTGCAACTTTGAAGTAGCAACCCCTTTGCTAGAATCCCAGTCGACCAG
Organism: Ostrea edulis; assembly: GCF_947568905.1. Taxonomy (NCBI): domain Eukaryota; kingdom Metazoa; phylum Mollusca; class Bivalvia; order Ostreida; family Ostreidae; genus Ostrea; species Ostrea edulis. The sequence goes on from NC_079170.1 coordinate 52,330,545, forward strand.
ACAATTGAAGAAACCATCAACAAGGACACACAGAACCCTGGTGGAACAAAAGGTTTCAGCCTAAATAAAACCAGAAGCTGTCAGTAGGTACTACCTGACGTCTGAGTACAGAAGCTCATACCTGAGGGAGCTCAGAGATATGATTGACATAAATAGTTCCCGGCACTTCAATCATCCAGATCTGCATCTCCCCATGATAAAGAAAGACGAGGCTGATATCCGTGCATTTAAGGAACTAATGGAGAACAGCTGGGTCAATCCGCTGAGCCATGATCAAACAGTTGGTCAACTTCTCCACTGGAATCCTGGCCTCACCAGATATTGCCAGTGACTTGCTAAAAGCTCACTAAGTCGGAAAAGAAGCATACCAAACATTCAGGGAAGATCGTTTGGAGAAAGAGCCCCCCCCCCCCCCCCCCCCAAAGTGAAATTCTATGACAAGATGAAAAAACAGAACCTGAAGACCTTCGACAACATCAACAGAAAGAAGGTTGGCAATGTGTAAAGGCAACAGATCATCCTGAAGGCAGATAGAAACCTCTTTATGTACATTCTCAGAGAGATACATATCAAAGTGGTTCTAGCACACCCATTAGGACCACTGCCATGGTCACTAGCAAACAGTGATGGTTCTCTATGCAAGACGAACAACGCTGCATTAGCAAGATAGCTGGAAAAGAATGTCACCAGCAGAAGATATTCCGACATCTTCAGCATGTACCATTGATGGCATGAGTCTAGTCCACAAATTCAAAGGGGATGGTAAGACATTTCCACAACTAACAGATTCTGCACTGAATCAAGCTCTGTACGAAGGTATTGACAGCGCCAGAAATGATATCGTGTTTGATGTCTACAGGGACACGTCAATCAAGAATGCCGAGATATGCAACAGAGGTTCAAACACTGGCACACAGTGGAAGAACATTGCGCCTGGTCACAACATACTGCAGTGGAAGAAATCCCTCAGAACCCCGGAGAACAAGATGAGCCTCATCAATTTCCTGGTCAAGCAGTGGAAGCAGCCTTCAAAGAGGGAGAAGCAGCAGGACAAGTCACTAAATGGGACATGTGGAGAGGTATGTTACCTATTCACCAAGGACCAGTGGGCGGAAATCCAAGCCCTGAAGACAACACAAGAGAAGGCTGATACACGAATGCTTCTTCATACCTAGCATGCTGCAGAGGATGGATACAGATCCACAGTCATCACAGCTGACAACACAGATGTGCTGATCCTTAGTGTCTGCCTTAGCAAGAAGCTAGCCTGCCAACTGTATCAGAAGTCAGGTACACAGAACCGGACCCGGTACATTGATGTTTGCAAGCTCTTTGGGCGAAGATGTCTGTCGGGCTCTTGTTGGATTGCATGCTTTCACAGGCTGTGACACAGTCGGTTCGTTTGCAGCTCGTTGAAAGCTGGATGCACTGAAGCTCCTGAAAGAGGACACAACCTACAAGCAGGCCTTCCATCAGCTTAGTGAAGAATGGAATGTGTCCACGGACTTATTTAACAAAATGCAAGAGTTTTTGTGCTGCATGTATGTATCCTCCACCACCATCTGCGACGTCAATGATCTCTACCACCTCTTCTATGCAAAACGGGGATATGTGGAATCCAACCAGCTGCCCCCATGCAAGGACAGTTTGCACATGCATGTTCTTTGTGCCAACTATCAGGCTACAATATGGCGGCGCTGCCTTTTGAGACAACCTGTTGTTCCAGACCCAAAGCGTTGTGGGTGGACAACGGATGAGGAAGGTAACCTGACCATTGAGTGGATGTGTGGATCACCAGCTCCAGAGGCCGTATTGCAGTTGCTGTCATGCAAATGTCCGCGCCTGCAAACTTCCAGATTCTGTGTGCTTGGTCAACCAGCTGAAATGCAAATACATGTGCAAACTGCAGACCGGCACTAACCAGAGGGAAGAAGATGGAAATGACGAAGCTTATAAAGAAGCAGCACCGGATGATTCGGACACAGACGAATACTAAAAATAGTACTATATTATAATACTGCTATTCTGCTAGGCGACTGCTTTGTAATGCTACAGTATGCATTAAACTATTGTCTAAACTGTTTATTGTGCATTATTTGTATCTCAGATATACTGTAATAACAAGTCGTAGCCTCAGATTTTGTGATTTATGGGGTATCCTATCCAATGCCTGATAGCTAGGACTAAGCTACTACTTTGGGATTGCTATCATAGCAAAATATCATCTACATATATAACACATTCCAAAATGCATCACTAGAATTTGCCACTTTAAGTGGTACCAATAACCCAAAAATCTGGTCTTGGCCCATGGACTAAACAGGAAATAAAAAATGTAGATACAAATATATAGGGAAAATGTATCAAAACCTCAAGAACCACTGGGTCAGAAGAGTAGCAATTTACTTGAAAACTTTCTGACATAAGGCAGATTCAAATTTGTTAAAACTATGGCCTCCGGAGTAGGATGGGCCACAATAGGGGATCAAAGTCTTACATACAAATATATAGGGAAAATCTTTTGAAATCTTCTCAAGATCCACTAGGCCAGAAAAGTTTACATTTATATGAAAGCTTTTTGACCTAGTGCAGATTCAAGTTTATAAAAAGTATGCCCCTCCCCCCGTTCTGGGGGGTAGGTTGGGCCCACAATAGGGATCAAAGTTTTACATGCCAAAATGTAAGGAAAATATTTAAATATGGGCCAAGGTGACTCGGGTGAGTGATGTGGTCCATGGGCCTCTTGTTTCTCAGTGTACGTATCTTTATCCTGCCACACATGTTGTATCACGGGGCCTCGGATTTTGCAGTTTCATCCGAAGGACCGCCCCATTTAGTCGCCTTTTGCGACAAGCAAGGGGTATTGAGGACCTATATTCTAATCTGGATCCCCACGGGACGTATTTGTTCTCTCGATTTTACACTGATATTTTATGCCCTACCATGAATATTGCCAGGGCATATGTCCGTTTTTAATGATTGACTGAATTCCGTCACAATTTACGTTGACCTCATTATTTCCTGTTGTATTGTTAGCTCAGTTTCAAAACAATACATGAAGAAGTTTTTGCCCCTTTCTGAATATGGCCACATAATGAACACAACTCGATTTACCTGTATAAAGGCTAGCACCACACCAGACGAAGTTCACTAATGACCGGTTGTAGAACTGTATTAACTGTTCACATATTAAGTACAGCTTAGCGATAAATCCACGAATCGTAAGCCGGGTTTAAATGCGGGATGAGTCGGAGTTACTTGAGTTGTAATTCCGTTGCCCGCTTCAAAACTAAACCAGGATAACCAGATCCAAACTTTCGTGGATGGGACCGCAAAAACCGAAGCCCAGTACCACAGCAAGTGTGGTACGATAAAGAAAGCATAAACCTAAATTTTGCAGCCCTTCACCGGCAATGGTGACGTCTCCATATGAGTGAAATATTCTCAGGAGGGACGTAAAAGAATATACAATCAATCAATCCAAATACATGAAGCTGGGTTGAAAACCACCGGTGCACATGGATTATCATTTACCATAAATCTTGAGTCCTTTTCGCCTCCATGGCCGAGTGGTTAGAGCATCGCGCTCAAAATCACACGGTCTCTCACCTCTGTCGGTGCGGGTTCGAATCCCGCTCGCGCCGGTAAGTGAGAAAGTTTCCCAGTTTATTTTCGGAAGGTCGGGGGTCTATTCCCATGTATCTGGGTTCTCTCTTCCACCAATGAAAATTGGGCGCCCCCCCCCCCCCCCCAACTAAACAATTGTTGAGTGTGGAGGAAAACATCAAATAGAGAGAGAGAGAGAGAGAGAGAGAGAGAGAGTCCTTCTCACATCAGCCCTACATGTCTACTACGCGTCAATCTGGATTCAAAACTGGTATCATTGATTGAGAGTTTAGACCTGAGATACGCAACCAGCCATTAAGGTTTAAACCTTGATACTAACTCAACAAAGTGAATTCCATAATGTGACAGCAATGCATTTCTCTTCAAATTAATTGATAAGGTAAATGAAAAAGTGTGCAGCAACTTTCTTTTTTCATGGAAAAGCTATAATTTTCTTCTTCTTCTTTTTATTCAGTATTTTAATTTTTTCCACAAAATGAAAAACAAATCAACCTATTTTCCATTGTGAATAGGGCAGAATAAATCCTTGGAGTTTTTAGCTTTCCTTGTAAGAAGGGGATTCAAGTTTGTTCAATTGAGGAGCATTGGCCTTCTCCAAGGGGAGATAATAGTGAAAATACACTGACAAAAGTTCAAAAATCTTCTGCTGAACCAGCGGGTCAATTGCAATCAAAATTGGTACAAATTATCTTGGATGAGGGGGATTAGATGTAAAGTTTGTTCAAATGAAGGGCTACATGTATGTCCCCTTCAAAACGGAGATAATCACCAAATTCAAATTTACATGGAAGCTTCCTGACATAGTGCAAATTCATGTTTTTTTTAAATTCATAGCCCCTGAGGGTAGAGTGGGGCTACAATAGGGGATCAAATTTTTACATGCAAATATAAAGGGGAAATTCTTGATAAATCTTCTCAAGAACCACTGGTCCAAACAAGTTCAAATTTACATAGCAGATTTCTGACATAGCGCAGGAGTAGGTTGGGACCATTGTGAATCTAAATTTCACACGCAAATATTATTAGTTAAAGTTTTAAGATGTGGGCCAAGAAAACTCAGGTGAGCGATATGGCCCATGGTCCTCTTGTTTTCATATTGCATTACAAATGTCACATTGGGTGGGGCATTCGTGTCCGATAGACATGTTTCTAGTATTGAGTACATAAGAGAAAATAAATATCTTTGTAAAGTAAAATAGAAAATCTAGGTCAGTGGTTGAGTGCCGGTGCTTGACACTACAAACAAATACTGCGTAAAACGCAAGAGCCCATGGTTTTTGTCAATCCTTATTTGAATTGTATTTTGATTTTTGACCTTGAAACAAAACTGCTAAGGACTAACATTTTGCACATGCTTGTTAAATGTAAAAACAGAAAGTATGCGGGTTTTTTTCCTAATAGGGTCTGAAAGTCTCGTTACGTGACTGACGAGATTTATCGAGATTGTTTAATCTGAATAATATTCTAGCTGAATCATGACAACTGTATACCGTCTGCTGCTGATCTTTCTTACGGGACAGGAATACCGCCATTTTGTAGAAGGTTTGTGAGTAATTTTCATTCACGTGTATATTGATACTTGTTTACAGAGTTTAAAGCACCTGTTTTCCTCATGTAAAAGATTGATATCATGATATAATTGTTTTCAGTGTCAGTCTTATTAACTTGCATGCACATATCAAAAATGTTTCATGGGTGTGGGCCAATGACACAGAAAGTGAACTAACGCTTTTCCTGGGGTATACTAGCGTGTAGCGTTACAGTTCGTTTACTCGTGTTAAATGTATTTTACATTCTACTTTTGTGGTAGAGCATTCGCTTCGTAAGCGGGAGGTCGTTAGTTAGAGTCCCGCTCGTGCCATGTCAAACCTAACACGTTAAAATAGGTAGTGAATGGTTTTTCGCCTAACGCTCGGCACTTAGAAGTGAATATCAAGGATCTTGCCGATATGACTTTATAAACGGAGGTCTCGTTTCGCGGTAGTCGTTGACACGATAAAGAATTCTCACTGCTAGGGGCCTCAGCGCAGAGCATAGGTCTAAAATTGTGATAATGAGTGGAAAATCAATCAATCATGCAATTCTCAGTCGCTGAAGAAGACGCACTATAGTTATCAAGTAGTTTTGTATTCATACGCGCATTGTTTACAACTACAGGATGTTCATGAGGATAGATCTATCATTACAATTTGTAAAGATAGCAAAGGTAAACACATTGGAAATATCAATATTTGTATATTAACTCGCATGAACGAACACATAATATACAAGTGCCCATTTACAAAAGTGATAGCGTTGTAGACACTTTGTACACTGATGAATTATTCTCTTTATGGATGTTTAAGGAGGAAGAGACTGTAAAATGACACAGACAGGGACAGAGTACTTTGGCTTCACTAAAGTCACAGCGACTGGAAGAATTTGTCAAAATTGGAATTCCCAGTATCCACAAAAGCATACAGTCAAGCATATTCTGCAGAGCACCAAGAATTACTGTAGAAACCTAGACAAGGGGAATTTCAAAGGGCCCTGGTGCTATACCATAGACAGGAACAAGAGATGGGAATACTGCAATATACCACTGTGTCGTGAGAACAATTACTGATTTTATCATTTATTAGTTTTGGAATTTATATTATGAGATTGATCACTGTTCGTTATCTTCACCTTACAATTGATAATATCAAAAATATATTTTTGCTTTAAAACAATAGAATATGAATGATCCTTGGTGGTCAATGCTGACAGGTTCGGACAATTATTTCTCTTTCTCAGCCATCACAGACGATCAATGTTATGAGGAAAACAGGGGCTTTCTGTACACGGGGAAGATAAACAAGACAGAGACGGGGTATCCATGTCGTCGTTGGGATTCCGAGGAAGCATACGAGACACTATCTGGATTAGCGAATTACTGTAGGTCTCCTGATGGAGCTAAATTTCCGTGGTGCTTATCCACGGCACCCGGAAAACGATGGGAGAAATGCGACATACTTATATGTGGTAAATTATCTGTGGAGATTGCACAAGCACTATTTGTATCTGTGATACTACTTAACTCGTTGACAGTTTTGATTTTTTATCATTTGGTAATATTTTATGGCATTAAATCTGGTGCATCAAAATTGGTACTGTATAAGTTTTACATGATGCTGAAAATGTTATCAATTGTATACTTTCTTTGTAATTACAAAGTCTGGTTTAATACTATTCTATTTGTTTTGCAAAATTGAAATTAAGGTAACTCCATAGTCGCAGTTTTATCTGTAAAAAGTGTATTTATTTTCATTCATTAGAGTTAAAACTGATTAATTATCAAATAAAATATATAGGTCATCACATTTTTGTAAGGTGGGGGACATACATAAACAGAATCATATAAATTGCAATTTTCCTTAAACAGCATTATCAAAATTTCATAGAAACTGGTCATAACGATATAATAGTATTCATAACAGTTTCATGAATTTGTTTCGTCACAAAAATATACAAAATGTCTGAAAAATAAGGGAAATATATCGCATAATAGACCTGATAAAAAAATCAATAAAAACAGAGCTTTTGCCCTTGGATTCAATATATTGAAATATATCATTGATTATTTATATATATAACTTAGACTTTTGAAATAGTTTATGCTTAACAAGATTTCTTACAACAACTATCGGGGGAAAAAAACTCCAACAAAATCTATGTTCCTATCATGCATACATTTTTGTAAACTTATATAAATCATCGATTTTGCAAAATCTGATGACAGGAGGATGGAATTACTTTTAAGTCAACATGCTGCGATATTTCTGAAATAGTATTACAGAGACGTTTCATGATTTGTTTTTCTTTTAAAAAGTAACATGGGAATCCATTGTATTCAGTCCGTGAGGATTTATCCCACTGCTTGAATATGTACACTTTTACAGTTAGGGATTGTTTGTTCCTTTAGTCTATCAGTATTGTTAACGATGTAGATTACTAATATTTGTCGTGTTCTTTTCGTAGTTGTAGTTAAGTAAAATGTCCCTTGATAAAGGATTGATAAGTCGCGGGTTGCGTTGAAAATTTGAAGGTTTTAAATAACCCACAGTGTCGTGCACTAATATATATATAAACACTAAGTTCCAACAACACCCGGTTCCTAGAAGTGTTGGACCCACAACGTGGATACAAGGTCAAATACAAAAGATTATATAAATCACTAAAATGACCAACGACATGAACAACCAGATACCAGATTGTCAAATTTTCGGAACGACATGTCCCATATTCAGGACAAACGAAAAGAATTACATAATGTGGTCAATGTTAACAGAGAATAATAACAAAACCTACACACAAATATACCTATCACTAAACCTACACTATATCTACCAGCATATTTGGTTTTTAGGCTTGTTAATCAATTGTAAGTTCGGATCTAAAATGGTATTAATGTCACATATATAAAGTCTCTCATCTGGGCACTTTTGGGGACATTTGTGTTTTTAAAGAACACATCTTGTTTTATAATGCTGCTGAATATTAGAATTTAGCTTAGATATGCAGAAAAGAAAAATTATTGCAGATTTCGTAGCCTTTGGGGATATAGTGATACTTTTAACTATTACTCAGAGAACCTGTAAGGCCTTTGGGCCTCTTGTTTAGATTTATTTCCCTGTAGAATCGACGAAACACCTACGATTAAATTGATCTCGTTTTACATCAATGAACTTACGATAATTCTTGTAATATCTATCATATTCTTGTGAAGTCTATCAATTATTCGTGTTGTCAATTTGAGCACAGTCATTTTGTTAACAGGGCAATCAAGACCGCGGGCTACCACACCACCAACAACTCCAGCGCCACGGACAACACACCCAACTACCACACATCAAACTACAACAACACAACTAAAAACAACAACACAACTAAAAACAACAACACGAAACATGATCCCAACAATATCAGCAACGACAAGACAAACAGAGGAGCGGGGACCAATAGAAAAGGGTATTATGTGATTACTTTTTTTTGTAATTATCCTTTCTTCTCTATAAGTAGTTCACTTTAATTGACGTAACCGCTCCACTGTCAGAGTGTAACATGTGAAGTAAATTTGATAATGATTAAATATTGTTCATTATCAATGTTTGACTATTGAGGACATGTACTACATGTATTTTTCGTAATCGAAATGTCAAAAATAAAGCTATGAAGTTATGAACTGAGTAGAATAATAGCCTCCGTTTTATTTCCAGGTCGTCCCCAAACTCAAAATGAACTTCCATCGAACATGGACAATACAGTTACCATAACTGCTGACTTAGTGATTGCAATTCTAACACTTATTATCGTTATTGCTGCCGTGTTAGTCGGTTTTTACTCGCTCTACATTTTATATCGAACGAATGTTTTCAGAAGTCCCACCAACAAACGGTCCATTGATTCTGCCAATACTTTTACCGACATACATCCAATAGTAATGAATCATTCTTTATAATTGTTGCGTGCACGCGAAGGGAAACCATGCAATTAATCTATGGTCTCAAATCCATGTCAGATATGTTGTAAGTAGTATATACGTGTATGCATGTTATTTGATTAATGTATGCCATTAAACGAGAATTCAAATATATAAACTTTTCAACTGGTGTTTCCAGAATTGCATATCAAACACTTGCTTCAATATCTTATAAGTTACATTCCAGTGTTTTTGCCTTTGATACATGTATGTCTACAAAGTGTAATGATGACCATATTTCTTCATGAATGCGTTGCAGTTGTAAACATTGCGCGTATGAATGCAGATGAATATGTAGTATGTGTAATTTAATGGCTGGGAATGTTGACAGAAATTAAACTTTATTTTTGAAAATACATGAAGTTATGAACTACAGCACTTCACACCGGCATACTTCATGAAGCACGTTAATATCCTCAAAAACGATACATATGTATTTGTCTTCTCTTTAATAAGGGGCTTTATAAAAATGAATGAATACACCATATGGCATTTTTAACATTGAAATTGAATCGGGGATGTCTGTTAAGTTGATTATTGTGTTACCTGTTAGTTCTTGCATATCAACCATGAACCATTTTTGAATGAAGACTACATTTCGACAGCAATTATCAAAAAAGGGGCGTCCGTGGCCGAGTGGTTAGAGCATCGAGCTCAAAAGCACGCGGCCTCTCACCTCTGTCGGCGCGGGTTCGAATCCCGCTCGTGCTGGTAAGTGAGAAAGTTTCCCAGTTTACTTTCGGAAGGTCGGTGGTACATTGTATCTGGGCGCCACCAGATAACTGAAAAATTGTTGAGTGTGGCGGAAAACATCAAACAATCTCTTTAAGGAGGTATGCTACACCAGAGAAATTTTATGTAGATGAAAAGTGGAGGATATGTACAACAATATTTTGAAGTTGAAAATTTTCAAATTTGCTTCATTTTGTCAAAAAATACAGTTTTAGTAGAAGGTAATCTGAAAAAAATTTAAAACCCCTGCTGGACTCGAACCTACGACCTACAGTTCAGCAGTCGGTATTCTAACCTACTGAGCTACTCGGCTAGGTAAATAAATAGAAAAGGAAAAGTCAAATATTACTGATATCGATTTTGTCATCCATTTTTCTAAAGAAAGTCAGCCATTATGACGATGTAGAGTACTACCTTAATATACTAATCCCAGTGTATGTAAACTGCCAATGCCATAGCAACACAATACATGAATATGTCGTAACTGATACCTTGTATTAACTATACAGCATGCTTGCTATTATAATATCCAATGTTCCGTCATGTAATGAGTTATCTTACAACATCACTTCATCAAGCCCACATACTGTTACATGCAGTTTCTCATTTACACAGTGAAATGTATTCCTGCATCAGTACAATTCGTAAATTATCAGATTTCCTTACGCGAAACAGTACATTTTGACTTTATTTAACAGAAGATGCATCTCAGCAGATACGCAATCTTAAAAAATCATATCTCTAACCTGGAGAAGGATCTCGCAGCATTGCGTTGGGGGTCATGTTATTTCACCTTTCACACTTGACCAATCAAATGACGGCTTTCGCGAACATGAAAAGTTTGCCGTTATATGGGAACATACTTGGTAATTATCATAAGCATGTTAATAATTACCGAGAAGCACGGGAGAATAATCGAAGAAGATGGCGGCGGCCATGAGCGATGTTAGAACGCCACAGAAAATATATTTGAACAATGAGTGTATACATGTAGTTTCTGAGATTCTAATATTTGGAATAAGTTTAAACTTTCCATGGATTGGCGCCATTTTTTGTGAACTCACAATCCGAATAACCTTCATGACTAGTCCTTGATTCTTTGTCAAGATATTGTTATTGGTCGAATATTTAATGAATTATTCATGAGACAGGGGTCAATAACATGACCTCAAATGCAATCCTCTCACATCCTTCTCCAGTGTAACAGTTATAGAAGATATTATGTTAATTAGATTGAACAAATATGGAACGTTGTTTCAATGCTGGTTGCAAAGATGAACAACCCTAATTAAACGTAGATCCAAGTTTGAAACATCAACATTTATTCATATTATCAAAGCACGTTGAAAATGCAACATGATGATATCAACGTTTAACTTAAATTAACTGACTACAATTTTCCAATCTGAAGATACATCATGCATACCACGTTGAACTTATTACGATTTTTACTCGTCAAAACAGCGTTCAGACTGAAACTGTTTTTTCCGCATTGAAATGATAACGGTTTTGGCATATTGTAAAATTGTTTAGAAATTCGTACATTTTTGATAAGATGTTCATAGTTTATCAATGTAGTGGTTGTGTGCTTTGCAAATAAATCATTTACCATTATTTATAATTTCATGTATATCATGATGATTTATTTTTCTTTTAAACCATAAAATACATTTACTAAAGAAGAAGTAAAGCCGAAGGCCCGTCCGCGAAGTAAGGCCCTAAAGGTAACACGTACTATGTAAAAAAAAAAATGAAATGAGAAAATCAGCAAATGAATAGGGATAATCTCTACATACGTTCACTGAGTGTAAGGAACGATAACTCTGGGTAGAGATTGCTGTTGATTATCTCAATTTCATCCTGGTCTTATGGATGACGTGTACATAATGTATTACGAAATGTTGTACCGATCATATCTGTGTCAAGACGATTGATGTGAGTCCCTAGTTAAAGTTTCGATTGGACCCGAAATAATTGCTCTGGGTGGAACCCACTTCCCTTGGAAAAAGCTTTGGACCACGTATTATATATGTAGTTGCACTCTCTCTAACGGTAGCACCATCAAAATATTTTTAAAATGCTTCTTTTGTGTTAATAATGGAACCCAGTAGTATAAATATCTTTACAATCGTTTCTCATATTCTGTATTTTGTTATTAGTGTCCGTGTCGGAAGACCCTTCAGGTATACATGATGTATTTTTTTTTGCAAGCGATTTCTCAGAGATTGTTGAATCGATTCATAGAACTTTTTTTTTATCCAGTGGGGATTCGGGTTCTAATAATTCCCCAGAGCCTCCTGCTTGCCGTAAGAGGCGACTAAATGGGGCGGTCCTTCGGATGAGACCGCAAAACCGAGGTCCCGTGTCACAGCAGGTGTGACATGATAAAGATCCCTCTCTGCTCAATGACCATAGGCGCCGAACATAGGCCTAAATTTTGCAGCCCTTCACCGGCAATGATGACGTCTCCATATGAGTGAAAAATTCTCGTTTTTAAACAACATACAACCAATCAATTATAGCACTTTTTTATGGCACATTTGTAGGTCTAACATAGCCTCCGTGGCCTGTGGGAAATCGACTGGGAATGCACAGATCAAGATAAGGCACTTATTGTTATGTATAAACTTATGTCACAATTATTATTCCAAATTTTAACTTAATCTATAAACTGTAATAGAAATGAATAATTCACAGATTCCAGGGGCGGATCCGAAAATTGAAGTTAGGGGAGCGCAACTTCATGAGGTCGGGGGGGGGGGGGGGGGGGGCACCCAGTTGGTTTAAGGCGAAGCGGTATTGAGGGTCCAGGGGGCGAAGTCTCCGGAAGCTCCTGGATATTATAGACTTTATGGGGCTTGAACTATGTCTCCATTATAGTCATTTTTACTAGTTTCTGTCATTTTTAATGAGGTGATATTAATAAAATAACACAAATTTTAAATTTCTTTTTTAAAAATGAAATATAAGTTCTCCCGATAAAAGGAACAAGAAATCTAAAGATCTTGTAATTTATTTCCCTGAGAATGGAAAAATAATTGCATCTTTTATCGTTTAATTTTTTTGTCTAAACAAGAGACTGATTTACCTTAAATTTGAAAATTTTAGGGAGGGGGGGGGGGTCAATCCGCCACTGGATTCACTCTCAAGTTCTGACAGTTACATTTTTACTATCAAACGACATTCTATAACTTCCACAATAATCTATTCGTGAACCCTCTGCATTTTCATTACCCAAAGAAGTATTCCGAATTCGCTAAGTAGTTGTTTAGTACTAAAAGTATGTGCTTGTATTAGAGAGTCCAACCACTAGAGTATGTATGTACATTGTACTTAGGTCATCAATCCCACTATAAATAGTAATGGAACGTTATGTGTCAAAAGGACTGTATTGCAAAATAACGAGAGAGAAGAGCATTATAATAATTGTTAAAAATTCCGGGATTCATTCAAACCTAAGTTATTTTGTTTCCAGTTCTAAAATGATCGATTACACAACGTGTCTTGTACACGCTCTGTTCCACGCTTAACAATATATAAATTAATTACATTATATCAAGACCAATTCGGAGAAAAACAGACGTCGACATCAACGATCCGGAAAAACAGACATTTATACATGTATCAACGATCCGGAGTAACACAGATGTCGACATCAACGATCCGGAGAAACACAGATGTCGACATCAACGATCCGGAGAAACAGACGTCGATAAACATGGTCAGGAAAAACGCTAAGATCGTCGAGATGGACATGCATGAGAAATACTGACGTCGGGATATAGACATTCAGGAGAAGCACTGACGTCGATAAAAAAAAATGAGGAGAAATAATAAGGTCGATATCAACAATCATGAAAAAGCACTGACTTCGATATCGCCATTCAGGAGAAACGCTAACGCTTTAGATAAATAATGACGTCAAGATCTAGATCGACAAAGAGCGACTGGGGTAGAATAATAATTAATCAGATGTTGATATGATTTCCTCCGTGTTCTGCTGCTCTAGATATAGTTGTTATACTAAGTTGAAGCACGTTATATCTTGATATTTGAATGCAGAAATCGAACAGCTTTTAGCGCACATAACCTCTAATGGAAAAGGACTCTAACGTTATTAATCCTTACCATAACTTCTTAACCCAAATAGAGCACAAAGCTAAACAAATAACAATTTATCACGTAATCTCTGTGTTACATGAACAACAAAGTCGGTTTGTATCTACTCGATGTCGTTTTTTATATCAACACACAAAATATACATTCAAAGACTTGAGAAATCAATTTCGACATCGACGAAAATTTGCCCTTCTTCAAAGACAATTTACATGCATATACATGTATGTAGTGACAATTTATCTTACCCTAGTGAATATTACTCCTTAATCTTTACTGAATTTTTCGCCATTCTTATTGCGACATTGTATATTTTCCCTTTCTGAAATCAAAATATAAAATTATTCATCCACTACATGTAGATTATATTTTTGTAACTTTTAATCATTATTACAAATGCTTTTCTACAGTGTATATATGTAGAAAATAATCGTCAGTATATACAATCGCATACAAAGGTAAAGCGGTTTTATATTTATTTCACATATTTTCATATATTTATGTAAGCTAAATAATTCTATAAATAAGCATCTTTATTCTTGCCTTTTCTGTTGTGATTACATACTTATATATTAGGATGTGCATTTCATCGCTACTTGCAGTGTTTATGAATCAGATGACCTTGTTAGACCACCCTCAATGTTTGTGTAGAATGTGTCTAAGCTGCAACATGGCCATGCATGGAATACTAGTGGTTCTTCTGTCAGGTGTTTTGAGTACTGGATTAGGTAGGTAGATAGTCTTGTATAAATATGGACTTCCCATGATCAGTAGGTAAAGTCTTAGTGTTCAGGAATGTATTGAAATAGAAAAAATACTTTTCCTTTTTTCCTTCAATTTCAAATTTGATAAGTCTGTTCGTTTAAGCAATGCGCAAGGATACAGTTTCTATTTTCAATAAGTCATCAGCAGTAATCATGTTTTTACACTAGTATCAGTTTAATTCACAAATATCTATAGAACGTCCACAAAGAGCGTCTTATAGTACATGTAGTAATGGCGGACAGGTTTCAATTGTTTAGATTTACGTTGCATTTCTTGAACTTTACAACTCTATCTCAGGACTGAAATTCCGACTAATTGGTCACTTCTCTGTTGCTAAAGTTAGTCTTTTTTACATTAAAACGGACCCAACAGATCTTGTAACTATGAAATTTATCAAATGTGTTTTATCCAAAGAGTTTTCATGCTAAAGGATGGGGGTGGGTGATTGATTGATTGCATATTGTTTAACGTCCCTCTCAACAAAATTTTCACTCATATGGAGACGTCACCATTGCCGGTGAAGGGCTACAAAACTTAGACCTATGCTCGGCACTTGCGGCCATTGAGCAGGGAGGGATCTTTAGTCGTGCCACGCCTGCTGTGACACGGAGCCTCAGTTTTTTGCGGTCTCATCCGAAGGACCGCCCCATTTAGTCGCCACTTACGACAAGCAAGGGGTACTGAGGACCAACTGTAACCCAAATCCCCACGGGACAGGGGGTGGGTATCCGAGTGGCGAATACTTAGTAAATGTCTACAGGAGTAGTAAAACTGAGTGATTGATATGAAGGCGTTGATTATATAAGATTGTTTAGAAAAGGAATGCCATCAATAGTTGTATGATGTAATGAAATACAATAAGTAAACATGTAATCATCTCCTGTACACAGATGATGTAAGCAGGGGTACTGTATATCTATATCTAGAGAAACGCTGTGTGTTTACAGGTAGAGACACCTGTAAGGTATTACAGATAGAGACACCTGTAAGGTATTACAGGTAGAGACACCTGTAAGGTATTACAGGTAGAGACACCGGTAAGGTATTACAGGTAGAGACACCTGTAATGTATTACAGGTAGATACACCTGTTAGGTAGGCCTACGAATGTATAGCAAGACAAAATATCTTCTCTCACTTTAGTATATACTGTTAATCAACTTTTATTCGTATAAAAAAAGGTTTCTGTAGGCCTTGCACATATCATTGTTATGTTCGGCATACTGAGCCTGAATCCCTTCCTTGTGTGATCCTCTTCAATCGGTGAATGAAAATTTTGAATGTCGCTAATCAAAATTGGTTGATAAAATTTATGCATTCTTTTATTGAAATAATCATGAATGGATAAAGTTTGGCCTCAATATGATAAAATGAGCATTACAAAACAAACAAGTGACATTTCTGACTACAGAAGTGAACTGCTTTTCTTTATAAAAGACTTAGTGATAAGTGACTGTCTAGTGAAGGGAGTGCTTTACATGTATAAAGTTGTTCAATCCACATTAGAAAAGCACTCTCATGTACTTAGTACCATTATAATGAGAAATGAAAACCCTGGTTAATTCAAAATGTGTCAAGAGGATAGAATAGTCCTGATTTCCTATAGCTACTCTCCTGTAAAATTCACTTGTTGTTCGGTATGAAGGCCAGTAACTCCCATCGATATTACATGTAGAAGCCATCCCTTTTATTAATTATCCAGATGTGAATGATGCAGTTGGTTAAATGAAATTATAACCCAAGAAGAAGGCTCCTTTTCATTTTACAGTGTTTTTCATTCCCTTTTCTGTAGTTTCAGATATTCTGTTGACGATCAGTTGTGTATAACTACTGTTTTCTGTAACTTTTACCATGGTTACAGGACAAAAAGAGTGCAAAATGACGACACTTGGAATGGAGTATTTTGGAGGCGTGGCAGTCACAGTGTCTGGAAGAAGATGTCAGAGCTGGTCCAGTCAGTTCCCACAACAACATAAATTTAATAATACTTTAAAGAATAGCAAAAATTACTGCAGGAATCCGGACAGAGAACCACAGGGTCCCTGGTGCTACACCTTGGATGAGGAGAAGCGTTGGGAATATTGTAGAATACCATTATGTTGTAAGATTACAGTGTTCTTA
Source organism: Ostrea edulis (assembly GCF_947568905.1). Taxonomy (NCBI): domain Eukaryota; kingdom Metazoa; phylum Mollusca; class Bivalvia; order Ostreida; family Ostreidae; genus Ostrea; species Ostrea edulis. The sequence continues at coordinate 52,347,405 of NC_079170.1, forward strand.
CATATAAATTACTTCCATATGTAGGAAATCTCCTCTCACAAAATATATTTTTAAAAAATCCCCAAAGTTTCCCAATTAGGAGATTAAATGATTCAAGCTTTATTTCAACTTCATAAATATATCATAATCATAAAGAAAATATTAAACAGGATATAGTTTCAGAACTCTATGATGTACATGCCATATTACATGTACATAATGAATTCGAGGCATTGTGTTATAAGGCTACAAAACAAAGCTAAGATTACAAAAATCCATAGTTATATATAATACACAATTATGAATTTAAATATTCAAACATGGAAGAGTTCAACATTGAATATTTCCCGATATCAAAAAATCATCGATGATTTAAAATTGGTGTGGAAAACACTGGATTAGAGTAATGGGACGAATTTTCTTGCTACTAATTACTTTATTTACTACGAATCATTCATCATTTATTGATACAGAATTTACATACACATTTTTAAAACTATGGAGTATTAAATACATGTATTTATTTATTAAGGAGAAAACAAGAAGATATTTTCGTGTCACGTTATTTTGTCTTCAGCCCTGTCGAATGATGAATGCTATGAAAAAGGGAAAGGCTATATGTACACCGGGAAGATGAACGTTACGAAGACAGGCTATCCCTGTCGGCGATGGGATTCTGAGGAGGCCTATGGGTTTTTTGAAGAGTTGGGGAATTTTTGTAGATCCCCCGATGGGGCTAAATTCCCTTGGTGTTTGTCTACAGCACCTGATACAAGGTGGGAGAGGTGTAACATAGCAGTGTGTGGTAAGCATTCGTGTTAGTTAAATTCAGATTTTCATGATATTTTATTACATGTTTATCATCTTTGGATCTCTCGGTAAGTTAACGTTTCCACTACCGGTCTGTAGATTGTTGGTTCGAATCTAATAGAGTTTTAAAAAAAGATTACCTTCTACTTAAACTGTAGCTTTAAAACTAAATAATGTAGATTTGAAAGCTTCAATTTCAAAATATTGTACATACCCTTCACTTTCCATCCATATCCGATTGCTCAGGTGTATTGTTTCTCCTTAATATCCTTACTTAGACAGGATTACGCAATATTCTCTCTTACTTTTACCAGTATGTCTTTAGCGTATTCTGTAAGCCCCCCCCCCCCAAAAAAAAAAACGCAGTTAAATATTTTCTTGGTTTGAGCATGTTCGCAGAAACTTTATGACGAATGTCCGATATTTAGTAAGGCTAAATTTCGGGCTGGAGATAATCCTCAGTTTAATACCTGACCAATTTAGTCAAGTTCTATGGAAATATTGTGTTACAAATTAGGGTGAAGATAAAGAACAGTGATCAACTAAACTGCGATTGTGAAATATAGTTTTCTGACTCTCCTGTGCTGTTCTTTGGATGTGCAAAAGCCTAAAGCATAAACTGCTAGGAAGCTATAATCAACTTGTCTTTTAATGTTTATTTGAAAATACATGTTTGTAATAATCTAACTATGTTGCCAGATCTTCCAGTCATGATGTGTTTGTGAGTGAGGTACATTTACTGTAGTAACACAAAACTCAGCCAAAGTTACACGTTAATGTACATATGGTTTTTTTAACATGGGAATGTACTTACATCATATAGCTACATGTAGTTTAATTCATGAATACATTCCCAAATAATACCGCATCTAGGTAAAACTGCAGGTAAATGCACAAATAAACTGGCGGGCATAATATCTATTTTTAATGTTTTGAAAATAGGGCAATTAGATACTGCAAAGTCGACAACAGCTGTGAAACCGCCCTCAAAGCCATCAACAACAACTACTAAACCGACTTCAAAGGCGGCATTACCAGTAAATTGCAATGGTATTACTTTTCCATAATTCACTCATTTTTATTCCAAGCTTTAATGCATGAGGAATATTGGATACGTTACACTAAATGACCTCCCTGTATGACGTCATCTGTGTTTTGTCTCCAGCAGCCCTCCAGGCAGGTAACCAAGAGAGGAGCAGCAGCAGCAGAGAGGCCTTGAGAGCTGACCTAGTTATCGCAATATTAACGCTCGTGTGCGTAATCATTGTGGTATCCATCGGTGTATACATCGCCATTGTGTTACGTAACAAACAATACTTACCACAAACGGGAATCGCAGGGAAGGCGCTATATAGTGTAGACAACGCATACGATATTGGATATACAGATATGCAGCCAATAGTACATAGCCAAACGTAGGTTAAACTCTCACAAGAGGAATATAATATTGCTATCACTTGTACATGAATTGTATCTACTATACATTTGTAACATTAAATAGCAAGTACTTTTCGTTTTTTGTCTTTAGAAGAAGAAAAAACCAAAATAGATCTTTATTGGGATTAGTTAGTGTATATAACGAAATGAAGTGAAAAATGGAGGACCTGGTCATATTTGCTCGGAATTTGGTGCGAGTGTGGAGAGGAAACCCGAAGTCTACGTGTCCGATCAATTAAAGGACACATATCGTGTTTTCAAAGTATACAGAATTATATGCATTTTGTCTTCCTTATGCTTATAGAAATTAATTGTAATAGTTCGTTCGCTGAAGTATTGCGATAATTAGCCACAATACGGACTTAAATCTAAGCCCCGATTTCAAAAAGCCTAGTTAATTAGATAGGTAGTCACGTGGTACAGTGACGTCATATGCGACCTTCGTCGATCAACTTGTTGTAAAAGTAGTGTTAGATATTTTTAAAAACTCGGGTTTTAGGGGTCTAATTTATTTACCATGGATAACATTTATTTCGATGTTGACAAATTTCCCGAGTCTTATAGCTTTTAGCCACCAGTGCGAGAAAAGCGAGTATGAAATCTGCATAAATTTGCGAGTAAATAATATTTACATGTATACATGGGATCACTGTCTAAACACAATTTGGTAATGCCATTTCTGTAAACAACTGTAATTAGCGTTTTTGCTTTTCTAAAATAAACAGTGCAATAATTATTAAATTTATTTTTGGAGAAGTTAGATAGGCCTAAATTATGATACGATTATGTATCATTGACAACTAGGCCTACTGTCACGGGTGCATTTCGGGAAAAAAAATAATAATGATCAAACTTATTGTGAAAATCACAATACTTTTAAATTATTTTATTAAAGCAATTTTATTAGGCCTAATAATTATTTTTTGTTATCAACACGTTGTTACTTACGAAGTGGGAGCGCGGCGTGCTGTTGTTGTAAACACGTACGCTTTTCTTAAAAAAAAAAAAAATGAAAGCATTAATTATAATTCAATTCAAAAGTCGGGAAATATTATATATTTTTATTTATAATTGAAAGTTCAATTATCTTTAAATTTCCTTTTTAAAACTACCAGTTGGTAGACACTGCTAACAAAGTTCTGCCTATGTTGTTACAAGGTGAAGGTCAGTTGGTGCGAGTGTGTATTGAATTCGAGAGCAGAACGGAAAGCATATGCCGTAGGCCTATATGTAACAGTGCGTAGCTTCGATAGAACAATTTTCTTGCAGTTTATCTACGTCTTTGTCCAAGTGCTTGTTTGGAAAAGTACAGGGACAAATTCTACTGGGAGTTTTTATGGCAAAGTCGTTGTGCCGACAAAAAATATTCACGGCTTGTCCCTCATACCTTCCTTCGAAAATTGAAAAAAACACAGTCCAAATCCTCTCTACTGACAGCAAGTACACGCTTAAACGGCACAAAACACCCTAATGCAGTGTTATTTACAAGCTGTTAATGTGATAATTGTTTGTTTGTCAATTAAATCTAATCTGTTTATGAAATGGCTATCAACTGTTTTCAAATCTTCTCGCTCGAGGTCGCATATGACGTCACAGATAATGGCGCGTAAAATATCGAAGAAAATATGCATATCGCAAGATTTGAATTTCATCGCTTTCAAATTCGAAAACTACGCAAACTGTTTCATTTAAAACACATGTAAAGTAGTTTTAGGCATGAAATGAATTAATTTTGCTGAAAAAATTAAAAAGTTTAAAAACATGAGATGTGTCCTTTAACATCACTGTCAATAACAAAGATCAAGATCGAGTCAGCCTGAGCTCCAATTATATCCACAGTATCAATATCTGGCTCCCGTCTCATTATCAGTGTCTCTCAGTTTAGAAGTTTGGCAAATAAGACCTTAATTGATTGTTTTTCATTTTCAATATATGAATCATAGAGCAACGACATTGCATCAAAATCAAAGTCCCCGACCTGGGAACCGTGAATCGAACATTATCAATACATACTCGGTTCAAAAGTGAACAAGATTTAAAAGATATAATAAATGCATTTCCATTACCTTTGCCCCTCCCTAGTACCCCTGACCCAGGGTCTGTGAATTACACAATTTTTGTAAACATCCTCATCACACTGTACTCAGATCAGTCGGTTGATACCCTGTAGTAGAAATTCATGAGATACATCTTATCATTTTAATTAAATATGCCGCCAGAAAACACTTAGATTGCAAATTGACAGTGGAAACTTTTTGCCACAAAGTCACGATCGGTAGCCAATATTATAAGAGTACATGTGCAAATGGAATATTTGTTCAAGCCTCTCTTATTCCATTACTGGAAGTTGGCATAAATGTGGTACACTTGCCAATGAAATGAAACTGTTTTATCATCATCACTGTTGTGACTTTTATACTTGTACCGCCCTGTGAACAGTATAGAATTAAACATTTCTTGGCTTCCAATGCTTATCTGCATGTTTCTGCATGTTGCTAAGGAGACGAAGAAAACACCAGAAGACTTCAATACGATGTTTTAGGATTGTGTATAGAAAACTCAATGGTTATCTTGATATGTGTGCAAAACATTTCATCAAGGTAATTAACAGGTCTCAATTACTTCGATCTACACTAATCTACATATTCAGCAAAATAAATGGATTTAGTTGGTAATGTTCTGCCAATTTTCTGACACTGATATGAAAAAGGTAGCAATTTCCCATCTCCATAGGATTAAATCTACATATATATTCTATTCGCGTTTCATCACTTTATAGAATATATTATGATTACTTAGAATTCAACCTGTTGCCAAAAATTTAGCTTGGTTATTAATTCAGAAAATATAAGTCAACTACAACATCTGAACCAAATCTATTTGAGTGTATCCTTACAAGCATCGATTGATTGATTGATTAATTGTATATTGTTTAACGTCCCTTTCGAGAATATTTCACTCATATGGAAACGTCACCACTGCCGATGAAGGGCTGCAAAATTTAGGCCTATGTTCAGCGCTTATGGCCATCGAGCAGGGGGGGGATCTTTATCGTGCCACACATGCTGTGATACGGGACCTCGGTTTTTGCGGTCTCATCCGAAGGACCGCCCCATTTAGTCGCCTCTTACGACAAGCAAGGGAGTACTGAGGACCTATTCTAACCCGGATCCCCACGGGGTTACAAGCATCGATCATGTCAAATTTCATCACCGTTGATATACAGGCGATACACTGTAATTGAACAGGCCAAATGCAGGATTGATGACAACGCACGGTCTTACAGGTCCATATTTAGTAAACATAAAATTCTCAAAAACGTAGTTTGAAAGTTAGCGCTTTATTTTTGGCGCCATCTAATTTCACAAGTGTATCATTTACAAGAACAGAAACGTTGACTCTTTTATTTTTGACGAATTATCCTCATCTGCCCCCAAATCAACAGACATGAAAGTACCCGATTTATGGTAAATTTCGTTATTTTGATCTGTCGTCAAATTTTAAAACTCAATCATTCATATACGGAAGACACATGTAATTTGCAACACATCACTACACTACACATCTCCAAGCTAAACACAACAACTCTACCACAGAGTTAGAGAATACCAAACCCATAACTATAGAAGAAGGTCCAGTGACAAGCATTTATTTACCTACATGACATTTTCGGACCCATGGACCCAAATGCTAATTCCAAAACTTTAATGGGTATCTACCATCTATACCTAATTTTGTTTATAAACATTAACTGTTTACCATCTTTTAAAATGTGAATTAAAGGAGCTAGAGTTTCAATGACAAGAACGTATTGCTGACGGAAGGTCAGTGATATACCCGAACTATCTCTAGAAGCAGTGGGTATAATCATATTTAGGCCACAATTCTACAGCGCTATTTAGTATACCAATTATACATGCATGACCATAAAACTGACTTCTTTCAAAACTTTTTTGGGGAAGAGGTTGGGAGGGGCTTCAAGGAAAATCAGTCGTAACCTTACGTCTTCTATAAATGAAAAATGTGCATCACCTGAAATTAATACTGATATAGACAGTAATAGTGTGGTTTTCTCAACAACAAAGATTATATAAAATATTCATTCGAATTAACTTCTTGTCCCATTAGTATTCGCTATTTGGATAACACTATACATGTATGTTACAATTTGTACGTACGCATATTTTACAAGTATTAGTTTGTATAACAATGTGTATGTATATGTCATAATGTGTACGTGATACAAAAGGTGTACATATTTTACAACGTGTATGTATTATATATAATGTGCATGTATGTCTTACAATGTGTGTGTAATATAATATATTTGTATGTATTACGATATGTATGTGATACAATGCCTATGTATTACAATATGTTTGTATATGTTACATTGTGTATGTACACTCATTATATGTGTTTTAGAATACGTATATTTATGTTGTAATGTTTGTATGTGTTATGGTGTGTATGTACATGCATGTGATACAATTTGTATGTATATTTCATAAGTGTATGTTCGTATTACAATGTGTATATTTGTGTTGCAATGTGTTTGTGATGTGTATATATGTGATACAATATGTATGTATGTGATACAATGTGTATGTATGTGATACAATGTGTATGTATGTGTTACAATGTGTATGTATGTGTTACAATGTGTGTGTATGTGTTACAATGTGTGAGTGTATGTGATACAATGTGTATGTATGTGTTACAATGTGTGAGTGTATGTGATATAATGTGTGTGTATGTGATACAATGTGTATGTATGTGTTACAATGTGTATGTATGTGATAAAATGTGTATGTATGTGTTACAATGTGTGAGTGTATGTGATACAATGTGTGTGTATGTGTTAGGATTTGTATGTATATTTCATAAGTGTATGTTCGTATTTACAATGTGTATATTTGTGTTGAAATGTGTTTGTGTTTTATGATGTGTATGTATGTGTTACAATATGTATGTATGTGATACAGTGTGTGTGATACAATATGTATGTATGTGATACAATGTGTGTGTATGTGTTACAATGTGTGTGTATGTGTTACAATGTGTGAGTGTATGTGATACAATGTGTATGTATGTGATACAATGTGTGAGTGTATGTGTTACAATGTGAGTGTATGTGATACAATGTGTGTGTATGTGTTACAATATGTATGTATGTGATACAATGTGTGTGTATGTGTTACAATGTGTGTGTATGTGTTACAATGTGTGAGTGTATGTGTTACAATGTGTGTGTATGTGTTACAATGTGTGAGTGTATGTGATACAATGTGTATGTATGTGTTACAATGTGTGTGTATGTGTTACAATGTGTGTGTATGTGATACAATGTGTGAGTGTATGTGATACAATGTGTGTGTATGTGTTACAATGTGTGAGTGTATGTGATACAATGTGTGTGTATGTGTTACAATGTGTGAGTGTATGTGATACAATGTGTGTGTATGTGTTACAATGTGTGTGTATGTGTTACAATGTGTGAGTGTATGTGATACAATGTGTGTGTATGTGTTACAATGTGTGAGTGTATGTGATACAATGTGTGTGTATGTGTTACAATGTGTGTGTATGTGTTACAATGTGTATGTATGTGATAAAATGTGTATGTATGTGTTACAATGTGTGTGTATGTGTTACAATGTGTGTGTATGTGTTACAATGTGTGTGTATGTGTTACAATGTGTGAGTGTATGTGATATAATGTGTGTGTATGTGTTACAATGTGTGAGTGTATGTGATATAATGTGTATGTATGTGTTACAATGTGTGAGTGTATGTGATATAATGTGAGTGTATGTGTTACAATGTGTGTGTATGTGATACAATGTGTGAGTGTATGTGATACAATGTGTGTGTATGTGATACAATATGTGTGTATGTGATACAATGTGTGTGTATGTGTTACAATATGTGTGTATGTGATACAATGTGTGAGTGTATGTGATACAATGTGTGTGTATGTGATACAATGTGTGAGTGTATGTGATACAATGTGTGTGTATGTGTTACAATGTGTGTGTATGTGTTACAATGTGTGTGTATGTGTTCCAATGTGTATGTATGTGATACAATGTGTGAGTGTATGTGATACAATGTGTGTGTATGTGTTACAATGTGTGTGTATGTGATACAATGTGTGTGTATGTGATACAATATGTGTGTATGTGATACAATGTGTGAGTGTATATGTTACAATATGTGTGTATGTGATACAATGTGTGAGTGTATGTGATACAATGTGTGTGTATGTGTTACAATGTGTGTGTATGTGTTACAATGTGTGTGTATGTGTTCCAATGTGTATGTATGTGATATAATGTGTATGTATGTGTTACAATGTGTATGTATGTGATACAATGTGTGTGTATGTGATACAATGTGTATGTATGTGATATAATGTGTATGTATGTGTTACAATGTGTATGTATGTGTTACAATGTGTGTGTGTTTGTGATACAATGTGTGTGTATGTGATACAATGTGTGTGTATGTGTTACAATATGTGTGTATGTGATACAATGTGTGAGTGTATGTGATACAATGTGTGTGTATGTGATACAATATGTGTGTATGTGATACAATGTGTGAGTGTATGTGATACAATATGTGTGTATGTGATACAATATGTGTGTATGTGATACAATGTGTGTGTATGTGATACAATATGTGTGTATGTGATACAATATGTGTGTATGTGATACAATGTGTGAGTGTATGTGATACAATGTGTGTGTATGTGATACAATATGTGTGTATGTGATACAATGTGTGAGTGTATGTGATACAATGTGTGTGTATGTGATACAATATGTGTGTATGTGATACAATGTGTGAGTGTATGTGATACAATATGTGTGTATGTGATACAATGTGTGTGTATGTGATACAATATGTGTGTATGTGATACAATGTGTGAGTGTATGTGATACAATGTGTGTGTATGTGATACAATATGTGTGTATGTGATACAATGTGTGAGTGTATGTGATACAATATGTGTGTATGTGATACAATATGTGTGTATGTGATACAATGTGTGTGTATGTGATACAATGTGTGTGTATGTGTTACAATGTGTGAGTGTATGTGATACAATGTGTGTGTATGTGTTACAATGTGTGAGTGTATGTGATACAATGTGTATGTATGTGTTACAATGTGTGTGTATGTGATACAATGTGTGAGTGTATGTGATACAATGTGTGTGTATGTGTTACAATGTGTGAGTGTATGTGATACAATGTGTGTGTATGTGTTACAATGTGTGAGTGTATGTGATACAATGTGTGTGTATGTGTTACAATGTGTGTGTATGTGTTACAATGTGTGTGTATGTGTTACAATGTGTGTGTATGTGTTACAATGTGTGAGTGTATGTGATACAATGTGTATGTATGTGTTACAATGTGTGTGTATGTGTTACAATGTGTGTGTATGTGATACAATGTGTGAGTGTATGTGATACAATGTGTGTGTATGTGTTACAATGTGTGAGTGTATGTGATACAATGTGTGTGTATGTGTTACAATGTGTGAGTGTATGTGATACAATGTGTGTGTATGTGTTACAATGTGTGTGTATGTGTTACAATGTGTGAGTGTATGTGATACAATGTGTGTGTATGTGTTACAATGTGTGAGTGTATGTGATACAATGTGTGTGTATGTGTTACAATGTGTGTGTATGTGTTACAATGTGTGTGTATGTGATAAAATGTGTATGTATGTGTTACAATGTGTGTGTATGTGTTACAATGTGTGTGTATGTGTTACAATGTGTGTGTATGTGTTACAATGTGTGAGTGTATGTGATATAATGTGTGTGTATGTGTTACAATGTGTGAGTGTATGTGATATAATGTGTATGTATGTGTTACAATGTGTGAGTGTATGTGATATAATGTGAGTGTATGTGTTACAATGTGTGTGTATGTGATACAATGTGTGAGTGTATGTGATACAATGTGTGTGTATGTGATACAATATGTGTGTATGTGATACAATGTGTGTGTATGTGTTACAATATGTGTGTATGTGATACAATGTGTGAGTGTATGTGATACAATGTGTGTGTATGTGATACAATGTGTGAGTGTATGTGATACAATGTGTGTGTATGTGTTACAATGTGTGTGTATGTGTTACAATGTGTGTGTATGTGTTACAATGTGTATGTATGTGATACAATGTGTGAGTGTATGTGATACAATGTGTGTGTATGTGTTACAATGTGTGTGTATGTGATACAATGTGTGTGTATGTGATACAATATGTGTGTATGTGATACAATGTGTGAGTGTATATGTTACAATATGTGTGTATGTGATACAATGTGTGAGTGTATGTGATACAATGTGTGAGTGTATGTGATACAATGTGTGAGTGTATGTGATACAATGTGTGTGTATGTGATACAATGTGTATGTATGTGATACAATGTGTATGTATGTGATACAATGTGTGTGTATGTGATACAATGTGTGAGTGTATGTGATACAATGTGTGTGTATGTGTTACAATGTGTGTGTATGTGATACAATGTGTGTGTATGTGTTACAATGTGTGTGTATGTGATACAATGTGTGTGTATGTGATACAATGTGTGTGTATGTGATACAATGTGTGAGTGTATGTGATACAATGTGTGTGTATGTGATACAATGTGTGTGTATGTGATACAATGTGTGTGTATGTGTTACAATGTGTGTGTATGTGATACAATGTGTGTGTATGTGTTACAATGTGTATGTATGTGTTACAATGTGTGTGTATGTGTTACAATGTGTGTGTATGTGTTACAATGTGTGTGTATGTGTTACAATGTGTGAGTGTATGTGATATAATGTGTGTGTATGTGTTACAATGTGTGAGTGTATGTGATATAATGTGTATGTATGTGTTACAATGTGTGAGTGTATGTGATATAATGTGAGTGTATGTGTTACAATGTGTGTGTATGTGATACAATGTGTGAGTGTATGTGATACAATGTGTGTGTATGTGATACAATATGTGTGTATGTGATACAATGTGTGAGTGTATGTGATACAATATGTGTGTATGTGATACAATATGTGTGTATGTGATACAATGTGTGTGTATGTGATACAATATGTGTGTATGTGATACAATATGTGTGTATGTGATACAATGTGTGAGTGTATGTGATACAATGTGTGTGTATGTGATACAATATGTGTGTATGTGATACAATGTGTGAGTGTATGTGATACAATGTGTGTGTATGTGATACAATATGTGTGTATGTGATACAATGTGTGAGTGTATGTGATACAATATGTGTGTATGTGATACAATGTGTGTGTATGTGATACAATGTGTGTGTATGTGATACAATATGTGTGTGTATGTGATACAATGTGTGAGTGTATGTGATACAATGTGTGTGTATGTGATACAATATGTGTGTATGTGATACAATGTGTGAGTGTATGTGATACAATATGTGTGTATGTGATACAATGTGTGTGTATGTGATACAATGTGTGTGTATGTGATACAATGTGTGTGTATGTGTTACAATGTGTGTGTATGTGTTACAATATGTGTGTATGTGATACAATGTGTGAGTGTATGTGATACAATGTGTGTGTATGTGATACAATGTGTGTGTATGTGTTACAATGTGTGAGTGTATGTGATACAATGTGTGTGTATGTGATACAATGTGTGTGTATGTGATATAATGTGTGAGTGTATGTGTTACAATGTGTGTGTATGTGATACAATGTGTGTGTATGTGTTACAATGTGTGTGTATGTGTTACAATGTGTGTGTATGTGTTGTAATGTGTGTGAATGTGTTACAATGTGTATGTATGTGTTACAATGTGTGTGTATGTGTTACAATGTGTGTGTATGTGTTATAATGTGTGAGTGTATGTGATATAATGTGTGAGTATGTGTTACAATGTGTGTGTATGTGATACAATGTGTGTGTATGTGTTACAATGTGTATGTATGTGATATAATGTGTGTATGTATGTGATACAATGTGTGTGTATGTGTTACAATGTGTGTGTATGTGTTACAATGTGTGAGTGTATGTGATACAATGTGTGAGTGTATGTGATACAATGTGTATGTATGTTTTACAATGTGTGTGTATGTGTTACAATGTGTGTGTATGTGTTACAATGTGTGTGTATGTGTTACAATGTGTGTGTATGTGATACAATGTGTGAGTGTATGTGATACAATGTGTGTGTATGTGATACAATGTGTGAGTGTATGTGATACAATGTGTGTGTATGTGATACAATATGTATGTATGTGTTACAATGTGTGTGTATGTGTTACAATGTGTGTATGTGTTACAATGTGTATGTATGTGTTACAATGTGTGTGTATGTGTTACAATGTGTATGTATGTGTTACAATGTGTGTGTATGTGTTACAATGTGTGAGTGTATGTGTTACAATGTGTGTGTATGTGATACAATGTGTGTGTATGTGTTACAATGTGTGTGAATGTGCTACAATGTGTATGTATGTGTTACAATGTGTGAGTTCTTTAGAAATGAAAGCCGACATGCAAGTATGGTTAAGATTCCTACAAAATTACAATGGGGTGACGGTTATCTCAAATAACATTTGGATGTCAGATACCTACTTACAGCTCTTTACCGACAGTGCAGGGGGCCAAAATGGGGGATTTGGGATATTTTTCTCTGGAAGTTGGGCCTATTCCAAATGGCCAGTAAAGTGGGTGCAATCAGACATTATCAGAGATATGACATTTCTGGAATTATTCCCCGTCTATGTTGCAATATTGATTTGGCACGACTCCTTAGCGAACAAACGTATCCTATTCCACATCGATAACATGGCCGTCGTACATGTTTTGAACAAGTCCACTTCCAAATCCAGCAGAGTAATGAAAATCGTTAGAGAGTTGGTCCTTATTACGCTTCAGTATAATATCAGAATAAAAGCACAACATATCCCAACTAAACAGAACTCTATAGCAGACTGCATTTCTCGTTCACAGTGGACAAAATTTCATCAACTGGTACCAGACGCAGAACAGCGGCCCACACAACTTCCACCCCAGATATGGAATGTTTGGTTGCCGAATCAGAACGCCTAATTCAAACATCCTTGTCACATAACTCTAAACAGGCTTATTACACAGCTCTCAAAAAATTTCATGGCTTCCTGCAGTCATACAACCTCAAAGAAATTTGGCCCATACCAACTGATGTAATACTCAACTTCATTGCCTACTTATCCATACAAAAACTGTCTGCAAACACAGTTGAACTCTATGTGCGGGCACTTTCTTTTTACCACAAGTTTAAAGGATTAAAAGATACCACAAAGTCATTCCTTATAGCTAAAGCCCTCGAAGGTCTTAAACGCAGTAGAGGCAAGGCAGTGGATACCCGCTGCCCAATCACCCGTCCTCTGCTGAGGGAGTTAATCCAATCTCTCCCCTCAATATGCTCCTCACAATATGAAGCCAAATTATTCACTTCCGCCTTTTCACTTGCTTATTTTGGTTTACTTCGGGTAGGGGAACTCACTATTACAAACAAAATCATGAACTCTCATTGCATACAATTTCAAAACGTTTTGGTACACAAACAATCACATATCAAAGTAACTATCCCGCATTCTAAGACAGATCAAACAGCTCGAAAAACTACACTTATCATTCCTAAAGAGTTGGAGACGGTATTGTGCCCAGTTCGGGCTATCAGCAATTATTTGAGCATTCGTCCTTCTACATCGCAAGAAAACCCATTTTTCATCCATATAAATTCCAGACCATTAACAAGATATCAATTCAATGCAGTTCTCCAGAAAACCCTGAATTTATTAGGGAAGCAGGGGCACTTCGGTACCCACAGCTTCAGAATAGGGAGGGCAACAGATATGGCCCTACATGGGGTGTCCGATCAAGTGATCAAAACATCTGGCAGATGGAAGTCACAAGTTTATTCTTCTTATGTCAGAATGTAGGTTGTTTAAAAAAAAAAAAAAAAAAAATCGCTGAACTTCTACTAATCCAAGCAAAGTTTTTCAGGTATTTTGAAAAACATTTGGATAGTGGGATCCTCAATCCCTTTCTGGGCCGGAGAACTGGCTGCCACCCAGCCGGGCGGCAGGAACCTTAACTTACCAGCCTGCATCAAATGGCACGCGATAAGGGGACTGCAGTGGCAACAACTTGACCCACACATCTTGAAGTTGCTGCGAACCGCTACACCCCCCAATTTTTTAGTTATTCACTTAGGTTCCAATGACTTAACTACAACAGGATTGACCAGTAAAAAACTCATAGAAGAAATACAGTGCTCATTTCTGCGTTACAATGTATTATTACCAAATACTAAATTAATATGGTCCTCTATACTACCTCGCCTTTATTGGCATGGGGCCCCGCTTAACTGCGGAGGCAAAATTGACAAGAAAAGGAAAAAGATTAACAGAAAAATTAGATCGTTTGTCTTGGATCTTGGTGCAGCAGTTATCTCCCATCCCAACATATCCCCAAAGGTTACAGAACTATTCAGACACGATGGGGCACATCTATCAATGATGGGGAATCGGTTATACCTTCATAATCTCCAAGGGGGACTATCATCATTTTTGTCCAATACGGCTAGAGAATTCCCATAGAGGTGTTCCTGGGTCACTTCCACCCAAAAAATGGGCAGGTTAAAACTGTTAACGATAGATAGCATTCTGGGGTAGGAATTTACTTGTTAGGTAGATGGAGGAACATCATATCAATGTTTATGGCGGGTCTGGGGGGACTTAAAGGGGGGTTTCGGGACATTTCTGGCCTGCGTTTCTCCCATCTGTCAACCAAGACAGGGGGCATGTGTTGTTTAGTGGGGAAAGTGTCACCCCTCATGTAGTGTATGGTTGGGGTTCTACAAGTTTAAGCCATACTTGGTGCCCCCTTCACCTCTTTTAAAAGGAGGGAAGGCTCACAGTCTGGAGTACTCGGTGTCAGTAAGTACTATTTACCAGGGAGCAATCTCTCAGAAACAGGGTAAACAGATATGTCCCGGGCCATTCCCGTCCACATGTTGGTTTATCAAGCATTGGGACTTTCCTGGCATTTGTGTTCAACACAAGGCCTCCGTCATGCCCGTTATGCACCTTGGGTGTTGGTATTTCGGTTGTAACCCCAGACCTTGGACAAGATTTGGTGGATAATGCGGCCAATTATCTCCATTGTCCTAAACTCTTTAGTGATTGTAGTGCTTGCAAGTTGATTGTAATACTTGGTGTAATAGAGTTAAATAAATGTGAAAATGAATTCAGAGTGTTGTTGTTACATTCCTAAGTAAAAGGAATAGTGGGAAAAGGCAAATCGATGGTGCCTACTGGAATGTTCAATTGTGAAAAATTGTAATATGATTACACAGATCTGGCGACTCAAATACTAAGAAGGTTACCAATTGCTGAGTCGACTTGGCGACTGTTCAATTAATGTGTGTGTATGTGTTACAATGTGTGTGTATGTGTTACAATGTGTGTGTATGTGTTACAATGTGTGTGTATGTGTTACAATGTGTGTGTATGTGTTAGGATTTGTATGTATGTCTTACAATGTGTATGTATGTTGTACAATGTGTGTGTGTGTATGTGTTAGGATTTGTATGTATGTCTTACAATGTGTATGTGTGATACAATGTGTATGTATGTTGTGCAATGTGTGAGTGTATGTGATATAATGTGTGTGATACAATGTGTATGTATGCTGTACAATGTGTGAGTGTGTGTGATGCAATGTGTATTTATATGTTACAATATGTATTTACACTGTATAGGCCTTACACTTTGTGTGTATATGTTACAGTGCGTATGCATGTCTTGCAATGTGTGTGTATGTGTTACAATGTGTATATACACTGAAATTCTTAAGAGAAGGTGTCCGAAGCCATTGAGAATTATCTTTAAAAAGTGAAAAGTGCAAAAATCACAAATTTGAACGAAACTTTTGTGTATAGTGATAGTATATGTTGAAAAGGTGAAAATTACGGGAACCATGCAATGTGTTTCTATGACAACAGACCGTGCCCACAGTTAAATCATTAGACGCAATGGTTTCCGAGCTCTAAAGCGTTATCCTTTCCACCTACAGTCACCATATCATACACATGGACTACCCATGGGACGAAGATGATCCCTATCGATTTTTGGGTCAAAAGGTCAAAGATCAAGCGCACTGAACATCGAAGTAGCAATATGGTATCCGGGCTCTTAAGCGTTATCCTTTCCACCTACAGTCACCATATCATACATATGGACTAACCATGGGACGAAGATGATCCCTATCGATTTTTGGGTGAAAAGGTCAAAGATCAAGCGCACTGAACATCGAAGTAGCAATATGGTATCCGGGCTCTTAAGCGTTATCCTTTCCACCTACAGTCACCATATCATACATACATGTATAGACTACCCATGGGACGGAGATGTTCCCTATTGATTTTGGGGTCAAAATGTCAAACACACTCCTTGAGAAGAGACTACCCAAGTTTTGTCATGCCCTTTTTTTACACTCAGGAAAGAGGTAATTTATACATATTAACAACACCCTTTGGGAGATTGGGGTAAGCGCAGGGGGGGGGGGGGGATATTCTTAGTGAGCATTGCTCAAATACCTCTTGTTTTACACAATGATTATCCCCCTTGTTGCAAACTGTCTAGAATTAAAGGAAGAAATGAATGAATATCGCTTAGCAGACATCACTAAAAGTTTTGGATGGTCATCAAGGAATTGATTTTAAAGAGAACTTGAATGGTAATTTAGAGATTTGCTTATTTTCCTAGAAATTGAATTTTATATATCAGTTAGTAGTAAAGTTAGAATCCATGTAACCATTCCAATATGCATACAAACTGTCTTGACGGATAGTAAATTAATTGTAAATAAAATTTGACATATATCTATTGTAAAACACTTGTTTCTCATTGAAACCCCCCTCAAAGATCTGCCCAACAGAAAAATGCTGACGTCACACTTGAACCTCACATTGCGTCATACTCAACTTGTATAGTGACGCAGTTTTTGTGTATTCAAAGCACCTCATTCTCACTGAAATAATATATAAAATATCATATCAAATGGTCAATATATTTTCTATTATAATGCAATTTGTATTTCGAAATATTGTATACGTAACGATGTGGATTGCTGTACTGATGAGAAAGGGGATAACATTTTATTGTGCACTATTTATTTCGTTGGTAGATCCTCTAACAAATACCCCATTCCTATATCATCGAGCTGTGGGAATAGCACACACGTTTTTAAATTTACAAATGAATGCACACGATATACAATGTGTGTGTATACTGTATACAATATGTGTG
Organism: Ostrea edulis; assembly: GCF_947568905.1. NCBI lineage: Eukaryota > Metazoa > Mollusca > Bivalvia > Ostreida > Ostreidae > Ostrea > Ostrea edulis. Next base: position 52,365,005 of record NC_079170.1, read on the forward strand.
TGTTACAATGTGTGTGTATGTTATAATATGTATATACACTGTATACAATATATGCGTGTTACAATGTGTATGTATATACAATGTGTGTGTTACAATATGTATATACACTGTATACAATGTGTGTGTACACTATACAATGTGTGTGTTACAATGTGTGTGTATTACAATAAGTATTTACACTATATACAATGTGCGTGTACACTGAATATAAAATGTATGTGTTACTATGTGTGTGTAATTTGTTTGCGAATTATTTTGAAATGCACATCAATTAAAATATGCTAATTGTACTGAACTAGGTGTTTTCATACGTAATTACGTCTCGTGTTTTCAGTGCTTATTGGTTGTTAAAATAACAGGTGACTTCTCCCCAAGAAAACTGCGCCTTAGTAAATCACCACCCCCATGCTTCTATCATGTTAACCTGGACGTACTACAAAATACTGATATTTGGAATTGTATTTTTATCATTCGCTGAATGCATGACGACAACGACAGGTAAGTATTACACGTATATTACAAGCACTACGTTTTGGAATGTAAAGTATCTTAAGATTTTGCCATTCTGTTATTCCTTACTATGCTGATTACCACTTCTTTTTGATTACCTAAACATTACAAAATCGATCGAAGCATTTTAAGAAAGTATTTTATTTGTGTGTGATACTTACTGTAAATATTAACGTACTATTCCACTACCGTGATTTGCACTATCATAGCACCTGTCATAAAACACGTCATTCCTACTGTCAGCGAATATGCACTCTTTCTATTAACATGATGACGTGCACGTCGGCCTCTATTGTGATAACACCTCAGAGGTAAAAATCACAAAACTTTCGAATACAGTCTCAAAAACACTGTTCACAACGAAGAACCGCCACTGTAGCAGTGGGAGCCATGCGTAAGTCAGAATGTCTTCCGATGATATGAGTGAAATAATGAGACGTAAAACATGCATGTATACAAACATTAAAAAATCATTGTGTAGACGTCCATAAAACGATAGCACGTGTACGTATTAAGAGAAACAGTCCTTCTTTCTCCATACTGAAACTCCAATTCAAACGCACAAAATATAAGCATATATTTTCACGACATTGAAATGAAAAAGTGAACATCTAAACACATGTACAATAGCTGTTACCATAGCAATAAATGGTGCAGAATTGTAAGCGTAATACTGATATAACATTGATATGAATGAGTCAATTCAGGAAAACTAGAATGCAAATTGAGTGTCCTGGGAAAAGAGTACAGAGGAAAGCTCAATGTTACACGAAATGGGAGACTATGTCAGGCTTGGTCAATTAAAACACCACATACCCATCGCTTTTCCAATGCCCTCAGGAACAGCAAAAACTATTGTAGAAATCCGGACTTGGAGTCGGAGGGTCCCTGGTGCTACACGACAGACAAGCGTGTCCGATGGGAATATTGTGACATACCGAAATGTGGTAAGTTTTTCCGGAAAATGGTCTCATATATACAATTATTTAGAGCACCTGTAAAGCATTGACCCAATTCTGCGATCGGTACGCAATCAGCTCACAATGTAATGATGTTGTCAGATTGCTATTTGAATATATTTTTGCATAAGGAAAAAACCCAATATTTGAATTCTTTTGATTGTTTTTCAACTTTCGCTCTTTCAGATCTTACAGATGCGACATGCTATGAGAAGGGGTTTAGTGCTTATTACTCCGGCAAAGTCAATATAACACAATCAGGAATACTCTGTGCTCGCTGGGATTCTGATGAATTTTATCAGGACTTTTCAGAGGAGGAGAATTATTGCAGAGACCTGGACGGTGCAGGTTTTCCATGGTGTCTGTCATCAGCTCCAGGAGTGAGGTGGGAGAGATGCAATATATATACCTGTAGTAAGTTATTTCACTTTCATATTTCTTCATGACACATTTCATGCATTAATTTAATAAGCTTGATAATATATTGATTCATCTATATACTAAGATATTACGAGGATTTTGATTTTAGAAATACCAAAAACTATATGTTAACTTAGTTCTAGAAATTGTTAAACGCTTTAGGCTTATACCAAGACAACAATGTCTTTATCTAAATCTTGAAGGTCTGTCTTGAAAGGTCTTTTTCTTGAAAGGTCTTTGCAAGACTTGTCCCTTGAAAAGTTTTTTTGCAAGGTGTGTTTCTTGAAAGATCTTTGCAGGGTATGTTTGAAAGTGAAAGAATATTCGCTACTCCATATAAATTTAATAAGAGTTTGGCCCAAATCAAGTAGAGACATCTGTTTCCCCATCCAATTAAGAATTGTCCTTGACACGACTAGTTGTCTTCGGCGCGCCGCGCGTCACAATTTTTCTGAAGAACATTTATCGCTTAGTTTTAATGGTACGTTTCGGGCTCGATATTTCACCAGAAGTCGCTAGAGGTGAGGTCACAATAGGGGTAGATTTAATATATACACAGGCACTTGAGGCATGATGGTTGATGCAACACGCCCCCTCCCCTTACCTTCTACACACTTTTTTTACTTATGCATTGTAAATATACATTAAATATCATCTAAATATGTAATAAATCACGTTTTCAGCAATTGTAAGAAGAAATATCAACACTGATAACGTACTACTAATACCTAACAGATATTTCAATAATCTTTAATGTATCTTTACAAAACATAAGTATGAAAATAAAATAAATGTGTTGATCCCAGATCAGAAAAAAAATAAGACGGGGGGGGGGGGGTGTTGGGTTTGCAAATCCATGCCCGAAGGTCTGTGATTTAACATGGATTTATTCTAAAGAACGGTACATATCTGAATTTTTATCACTTCCTTCCGAATATATCAAGTACCAGTTAGGGTCTTATATGCGCGGCTTCGGTTTAATATTGGCTTCAAATGGGCCCAGGCGAGGTAAATATATTGAAAAATATGATATTAATGTTTTTAGTAGGAATTATGTACATAACAATTGATAAAAGTCTGACAGCTGATTAATATTTAGACACTGGGGAGGGACTCTTATCTAATTAGTAAATACTTTGTCATAAAAGTGAAAACCACTGTGTGTTGTATCCTAGTACCTAAAAATGTGAATTCTCATATAAACACAAACAGTTTGGGGCTATATATATATATATATATATATATATATATATATATATATATCGATAGCTAAAAGGCACTAAATATCAATAGTTTGTTGTATTTGAAAAGCTTTGATTGGGCTCAATATTCACGTTCCGTAAAAAACAAGCGATAAAGCTAAAAAGTAAAGAAAATCAAGCTCATGTGAGTGTTTATTACCACAGCAAATTCTACTGGAAAACATTGATTACGATTGACGCGCCGAATACAACTAGCCCTTGATACTTGTATATACATGTATCATTTTCATATAGAATGATGAACTACTGACGAACTAACATATTATTTAAGACTTATATAAGATGTTCGTATTAAGTGCAGTTTTTCTACAGTGCATTTGCCAGCGCAATTCTTATTTAACGTCAACAGTGCTCCACAAATACACATGGACTCTGTCCAATTGAAAACACGATTACAGTGTCAAGTCATTAAACGACGCGATTGAAGGATATTTTCAGAGTCTGAAATAATATCAACCATGACATAACAAATAACTTCATTGAAATACAGTTGCTGCTTAAATTGATTGATTGTATCTTGTTTAACGTCCCTCTTGAGACTTTCTCACTCATGGAGACGTCACCAAAACCGGTGAAGGGCTCCAAATTTAGGCCTATGCTCGGCGCTTACGACCATTGGGTAGTGAGGGTTGTTTAGTGTGCCACACCTACTGTGACATCCGTTTTTAAGGTCATCTGCGAGAACCTGTGACATTCACACCTGATGCCGAGCGTTTGGCGACGGAACTGCCACTACCTGTGTTAACGACTAAGGTTTGTCGCGGCCGGGATTTGAACCCCGACAATCCGCATGCGGGGCGGACGCTCTACCTCTCGATCACCGCGGTAGTTATAATGAACAAATAAGGTATAACCGTCAAAGGGCAGTTTAAGTTTGATTAAGTGCTCAACTATATTTCATACTCCAGCAAAGTTGTAAAAATGATATTTAATTTAAAGAAAAAATTCTGTGTTTTTGCAGTTTTCCAAATTGAAGCAATTTGATTAAATCCTGTTAACTTCCCAAATTTGTATGGCAATATTCCATTATCACCTGCATGTGTTTCGTTTACATCTTTCAAATGATTCAATATAAGAAAGCATGTTCTGCGTATGATTTTTTTTAATTGAGGCAGGTTAATGACACTAAGCTGATATGACAGGGATTTCAACAGTCTCGTTTAAAGTCAGTATTTTGCAAATTATATGGAAGTTACATGTATAATGATCTAATTTGCAAACCTTAGCTATATGTATCGCTGGGTTTACTGCTGGCTAATGTGTTTCATGCCAATAGACCGTTCTTTACACTGATTGTGACTACGGATTACTCCGTTTACCTGATCAAAATATAGGGTTCTCAACAGGTGAAATCGATGATTGAGATATGCTTGCTCCTCCTGGGCACCTGTTCCCACCTCTGGTGTCCGGTAGCCAGTGTTTCCCCTTCTCTTGATTGTGTATTCTTGGTCAGATTTGTGAGATTGGTCACTGTTCGTTGTCTTCGCTTGTTTATATGTGATATTGAGTTTATTTTGGTTCAGATGAGCTCGGATGTCCAGATGGATGGACGAGAGCACTGCAGTTGAATTCCTGTTACAAAGTAGATCGGCAGTCGGTTAATTGGACTGAAGCAGTAGAGGGTTGTCAGAAGAAATTTTCTAACCTGACCTCAATTCACAACCACAAAGAAGAGCTATTCGTTGCTGCATTAATAGCTGGTGGTAAGACACAATTACATAAATGTAAGGTTTGGTTTGCGAGCAAATTCCTAGTTCACATATTTTGTCAGAAAGTCAAATGAAATGGCTTATTATAAGTCAATAATAATACAATTGAAAGGTTTAAATCACACCTTAAAATCCAGTGGCTTCTAAATTTTAACAAGGTGCAGGAAAATATACACAGACTAAATAAATGCATTTCAAATTGTAGATTCAAAATCCCGCTTTTGGACAGGAAAGGTTAAAAGTAAGACAAATGAATCGAAGTGGTTAAATGATACATCAACTACGTACTCAGATAGTCGATTAAATTCTTCCAATGGTTTCAAGTATCCATCCATAACCTTCAACACAGACACCCAGGAGGTAGTAAGTATGCTTGTTAAATGTGATGCATTACAGCATTAACTCCATTCCTAAATTTCACCCAAACTCGAAAATTTCTTCCATTTCTCATCCAAAAATTCCATATTACAGATTTGGTTTGCAAATATTGGTAATGAGAAGTTACAGGGCTTTGTGTGTAAGAGGAATATGACTGGTATTCGACGTCATTCCCGGAGAACCTGTGACAAGGTGTATACACATCGCCTCTTTAACATGAAAGGCGAAGATGACGAACAGTGCTTCTGTTGAACAGAAGATGCATTTCATATATAGTGACTTGGGTAGGAATATCATTCTTGAGAACAATTGTAAGCTAAACCCAGATAATAACAGTAAGTTTTTTAAAAGTTACGAGACAACCGGATCTGTGAGAATTAAAAAAAAAGGGGGGGGGGACCCGACCTAACAGATCGACGACCGGAGCTAAAATAAATAAATAAATAAATAAATAAAAAACCACCAAAACAGAATCCTTCGGAATTTAAATCAGATCATATGGAAGCAAATGCATTTATCTATGTAGCTGATTTCCTCTTAATCGCCGATATTGAGAAATAGAAAACAGGGAGGCGTCCATACTCTACTGCTGATTTGAACTGATTTTATTGCACATAATATACAATACCGGTAGGTTTGAACACACGTTGACAACTTATGAGGGTCTTAGTTCTTACCTAAGATTAATTGTCATAAAACATATCTATAGACAAAATAAATACCATAATTATACATGTACAAATTAATTGTCATAAAACATATACATGTATATAGACAAAATAAATACCATAATTATACATGTACAAATAGCATAAAATATATTACTATCATGTAAAACGTATACGGAACAAATTTTGATGCACGAGATGTGCATTTCGACAAATAATGTCTCTTCAGTGATGCTCAACCGAAATTTTTAAAATCCGAAATAACAACACGCTTGTAAGAGCTATTTTAAGGGAAAACAGAGTGCCAAAAAGTGGAGCCAAATTCGTCAAGGATAAGAGCTATGCATGAGGGAGAAACATGTAATCCTTAATTTTGAAATGAATTTCTATATTTTATCACAGCAATTAAATATACATGCATCCGTAAGCATATTTTCAAGCTAGTATCATATCCAATTTCGCCCCATAACTGACTTGAACGTCATAATAGCTCATATAACAAGTTTGGGGAAGAAGTATTTTTAAATCAGCTATGGTACAAAGCGTGATATGCAAGTACTTGCTAAGTACAAGTTAACCTCGGGATCTTTATGAGGCGCCGTTTTAATATTTTTGAAGTATTTTCTGATATCAAAAAATCATTTTTTGATATCAAAAAGTATATTTTTGATATCAGAAAATCATTTTTTGATATCAGAAATTCGAATTCTTGATATTAAATAATAAGTCATTTTCTGATATCAAAAATTATATTATTTGATATCAAAAATGATTTTCTGATATCAAAAATTCGAATATTTGATATCAAAAAATCCTTTCTGATATAAAAAAATACATCATATTTCTGATATCAAAAAATATAATTTTTGATATCAAAAATTCACATTCTTGATATCAAAAATATAAGACATTTTCTGATATCAAAAATTCGAATTCCTGATATCAAAAATCATTTTCTAATATCAAAAAATCGATTTTCTGATATCAAAAAATCATTTTTGATATCAAAAAGTATATTTTTTTTATATCAGAAAATCATTTTTTGATATCAGAAATTCGAATTCTTGATATCAAATAATAAAAGTCATTTTCTGATATCAAAAATTATATTATTTGATATCAAAAATGATTTTCTTATATCAAAAATTCGAATATTTGATATCAAAAAATTCATCATATTTTCTGATATCAAAAAATATAATTTTTGATATCAGAAATTCACATTCTTAATATCAAAAATATAAGACATTTTCTGATATCAAAAATTCGAATTCCTGATATCAAAAATCATTTTCTGATATCAAACAATCGATTTTCTGATATCACAAAATGATTTTCTGATATCAGGAATTCAAACTGATTTCTTGATATCACAAAATACATTTTCTGATATCAGAAAATAAAAGAAAATGGCGAAAAATCTTTACATAAATAATGAATACTCCCTTGACCCATAGAAAATCGCTGAACTAGGCCTACAGTCTACAGTGCCCGATTTGCTTTCTAAGATTCGTTGATATTTCAGATTCTTTGAAGATTTTTTTTAACGATAGAAGGAATTTTATAAGGTTCTTGATAATTCTGGACATATTCAAGTTCGGGTTACTTTCTGCATCCGGAGTTTTGGCGGTAGTCTATCTATTTTGCTCTCCTCGTTTGTCATTGAATTAACAATCAGGTAAAGAGTTCATATATATATATATATATATATATATATATATATATATATATATATATAGCTTTAGGAGCATAACAAAACTTCCTTTTTAGGGAAGTCGTTGTGGCCGAGTGGACTTACGCACTGGTTTGACAATCTTGCTAGGCGGTGGGTGCCGTACGTCGCTGGTTCGACCCCGGGCTGGGGCGAACATTTTCAGTACCTAGTTGTGATTATTTAGTGCTTTATATATTAATTAATTGATTATCACATGTATCGTTTAGATCCTAGGGGTAAACGTAAGGTTGAGTGTTATAATTGTTTGTTTGTACTTTATATTAAATATTCTATACAATTGCATCGAGAGATCCACTCTCCTTATAAAATATCTTAAACACTGAATGACACAGCGACTGTGTGAGGTTGCATCAGTGTGTGTAAGTAGCGCTTTAGTAGCATAACTTCTTTTTTAGGGAAGTCGTTGTGGCCGAGTGGACTTACGCACTGGTTTGACAATCTTGCTACGCGGTGGGTGCCGTACGTCGCTGGTTCGACCACGGGCTGGGGCGAAACATTTCAGTACCTAGTTGTGATTATTTAGTGCTTTATATATATATATATAAAATTCAAATGTAATGAATATCAACCGTTTTTACCGGTAATCTTATTTATGATGACTTAATTTCTTGAAATCCTTCTATAACATCAGTATAATGGCGGATAATGGGACTGCTGAGCATGACATGTTAAGGAACATTCAACAATGACTGATAGCCGTTGTTTTGAAAATGGCGATGTTGATTGTAACATTGTATTGAAAGATCTAAGACAAGCCCAACGGTCTTTGGATCTTGTCAATATAGGAGAAAACAGCAAACGTGATATCGAATCGACAATCTCTGCTCTAATAGATCAAATTGAAATGAAGATTGCAAATCATCTGGCATCACTTCAGGAAAACGCATTTTCTGCACCTCGGGAAAATGTTTCAGGTATTATATTATATAAATATTAGGCCTATTTATTTTATCATGTACTATTAGTAATACATGTTAATATTTACTTAATAATATTAAAGGCAAACCAAGTGTCGTTTATTATTTTCAGTCTAAAGTTGAATATTTTAACATGACAAATTATAATTTGTCATGTAATCATTTTCAACTTTAGATTGAAAATTAATAAAAGTCACGGGGATAATAAATTCGAGGAAAATTAAATAAATTAGTAGGGGGAGTTATGAACAAGCCCCCCCCCTCCCCCAAAATGTCTCGAAGAAAAGTGAATACTCAAGAAGCCTATTTTGTAGGGAGGTGGAGGGATTAGGACCACATTTGTTTTTGTTCAGAAACAAAATGTGTGGGATTGGGGGTGACTTTTCAATTAAAATTTACATACTAAAGATCTTTACATACATATTATTAAGTTAACTTACATGAACTAAAAATTAGCTTACACGGAAAAAGTTGGGGCAGATCCCCTCCCTGTATTTTGTCTGCATCAAAAAGGGACGATAGTGCGTACATATTATCAAGTGTTTGGAACTTGGCGGGGATAAAGGAAAGGGAGAGAGAGAAAGTGTTGGGAAAATAGGGGTTTAGGGGAGGGGAAAATATAGAGAATGGGGATATGTTCTTATGAATGAAATTACTCATGAATAACGCATGAATTAACGTCTAAATTTTTTTTTTAAATCTTTAAAATTCTTTCCAAAAAAGTGTGGTTCATACAAGACATGAACTCAATATTTCATATCTGTTTTATTATTTTTCACCTCATAAATAACATTAATTGCAGGTGGAACTGGAAGACATAAAGTAATCATACCAAACGAGCAGATAAAAATACTATATGATTTAAATTTTACTGCAACCCAAATGGCAGAAAAATTTGGATGCTCAGTACCCCTCATTTATAAACGACTACATGAAGCAGGCTTAAAACTCAGGGATCGTTACAGCAACATTAGCGATACAGAATTAGACTCCAAAGTTAGCCTGCTTCAGGCAAAATTTCCAAATGCTGGATCTGTAGGAAGTCACATTTTTCACTTTAATTTAATACAGTGTAGTGGGAAGTTAGGACCCATGAAAAGGCTGTAGAAATGGAAAATACTACACTGCATATATAAGGCATCTTTAAAACAGATTGTAAAGCAGCTGTACATCTAATTCTTAATTAGCTTATCAAACAAGAGGCCCATGGGCCACAATGGTCATCCGAGTCACTTTGGACCTGCTGTTCTCCAGCAGCTGATTTTTCTCCAATATATTTCCATGTAAACATTTAATCTATCATGATTTGAACAAACTTAAAACTTCACTACCTAAGAATGCTTCCATAAAATGTGACTTATCATTGCTTTACTGTATTTGAGAATAGGTTTCACACAAGTTTCAGCTTTTCTGGCCCAGTGGTTCTTGAGAAATTTTTTTTTAAAGATGTATGGCAAAGTCCCAAACTTAACTAATGATCTAGTAGTGTGCATCCCCTATATGCATCATCTTTGCAATTTTGACCAGGTAGGCTTGCAGTTACTTAGGAATGGACTTGTTCTTAAAACTTTAAACTGGTCACTCCTCACATCGCCTGTACAGTGAGTCTCCATGATCATCATTCTCCACGGGTCTTGTTTGCACATCTTCAGGATCGACCCCGTTCACTTCATTGCGAATTGCGGGAAAAGCAGTGTAGATATGGAAGAATTTGCCATAATGAATTAGATCTAGATTCACCATTTATTCCCCACGTGCATACAAGGTTCGCAACTTCAGGCGGGAAGCTGAAGGTTGCATCACGGGGAGCATTCATTAAGTCGATCGTAGTTTTATATGAGTCTTATTTTCTGATATCAAAAAATCGATTTTCTGATATCAGAAAATACAAATCATTTTCTGATATCAAAAAAGATTTTATGGTATCAAAAAATCAAATTCTTGATATCAGAAAATCAAGTTATTTATTGATATCAAGAATGTGATTTTTTGATATAAAAAAAATACAAATTCTTTTTTGATATCAAAAATTCGATTTCTTAATATCAGAAAATGATTTTTTGATATCAAGAATTCGATTTTATGATATCAGAAAATCAATCTTATTTTCTGATATCAATAATTCGATTTTTTGATATCAGAAAATCATTTTTTGATATCAGGAATTCGAATTCTTGATATCAGAAATGATTTTTTGATATAAAAAAATCTATTTTTTGATATCAAGAATTATTTTTTGATATCAGGAATTGGAATTATTGATTTCAATAATTCTTTTTTTGATATCAGAAAATACCTCAAAAATATTAAAACGGCACCTCATAGATCTTTGTGTTCTCAGGCTGAACGGAGTAGCCCTTTTTCGTTCAACCTGTATAAATGAAAGGCCAAAGACAAAGTTCTGTTCAGCTACTGAAGAACTCTGCCTCTGTTCCTCGCATTTATACCCCCGTACATCCTTCAACATTCCTGACCATATTTGTTATATCTTAAAAATTAGCACAATTGACATTGGCTTTTAATTCAAACTCAACACAATTATTTCTTTGAAAAATCTATAATTTAGCGTTACATAATCAACTTCACTTCTAAGTTTTTGCATAAACTTTAATTTCTTGTTTCTCGTAAACAATATATACAGGTGACGTATTTGTTATACTCCCATTGGTTATATATAATTATACGTTTCCTCTGGCCATAATCACTTTCACCCTCATGACCTTGCAAACAAGCTATAAACAATCTCACGGAGAAGAGTTCGTACACTCTTGTTCAGCATCTTACTGTTGTTTTTTATTCCCATTATTTTGCCAATGTCCATTCATTCATTATCCTTCCCCCATAATTCAGAATTCTATCATCTGTTTTATACATTGCAAATTTCGTTATGATACTAGTAACGAAGTACTTAGCTATCTGCTTGAATTCAATATTTTGCGAACAGTACTGAAAATTTTGCTGTTAATTTCATACCCCAAATTGTCACTGTTCCAAAGTACAATCTGTGTATCAATAATGAATAATTCTTGAATTTGAAAGAGTTCGCTGAACGTAACCTTTCTTGCTTCTGAAATTTACAAACAAAGAAAAAATATTATGCATCTTTTCATACAACAAACACAGTTACTAGGAGAATCCACGATGTTTCTTTTGTGTAAATTGTAGTTAAGCAAACAGTTGTGTCTTACACTGTAATTTAGTAGGTCCGTGGGGATCCGGGTTAGAATAGGTCCTCAGTACCCTTTGTTTGTCGTAAGAGGCGACTAAATGGGGCGGTTCTGTGGGTGATGGCGCAAAAACCGAGATCCTGTGTCACAGCAGGTGTGGCACATTAAAAGTCCCTCCCTGCTCAAAGGCCGTAAGTGCTATGCATGGGGCTAAATTTTGCAGCCCTTTACCGGCAGTGGGGACGTCTCCATCTGAGTAAAAAATTCTCGAGCGGGACGTGAAACAATTTACAATCGATCAATCTTAATTTAGTATGAATGATACTTGCTATTCTTTAGCTAAGAAAAAAAAATACACATGTATTTAGACCCCTTTGAAATACTGATATTATTAGAAATGTTTCCGCGAAAATGGGGGATAAATGTTGCTTTCTTTGTTTCGTTTGCTACAGAGTTCCATTTGTCATCTGGAAATAAAGATTTATTATATTATATTTCTTGCTTAGTTCTAGGAGGTATATAGCCATATTCGTAACAAGTATTGTATCAAGATGTATTCTTTCGAAAATTATCAATGATATTGTCTACATATTGTGAATTTCATAAATTGTCATTTATTTAGAGATATTCCTTTTTCTTTTTTTTTTCTTTTTTTTTTTTTTTACATAGAGCTATATGAAATACCACGTTCTGTGTACTTTCAGTATTTCGAAGAAAAATGTTATTCCACTCACAAGATGAAAGTAGATGTTATGTCTGCTGAGAGATACTGTCAAGAGAAGTATGGAGGCCATCTCGCATCCATAAAAAATTGGTGATTGCAGATTATACTATAACCATTAATGGACTCTAATGATAAAAATGATTGAATACACCAAATGGCATTTTTAACATTGAAATTGAATCGGGGATGTCTGTTAAGTTGATTATTTTGTTACCTGTTAGTTCTTGGATATCAACCATGAACCATTTTTGAATGAAGACTACATTTCGACAGCAATTATCAAAAAGGGGCATCCGTGGCCGAGTGGTTAAAGCATTGCCCCCTCACCTCTGTCGGCGCGGGTTCAAATCCCGGTCGCGCCCGTAAGTGAGAAAGTTTCCCAGTTTACTTTCGGAAGGTCGGTGGTCTCTTACCAGGTACATTGTATCTGTCTCTTCCACCAATAAAATCTGGGCGCCACCAGATAACTGGAAAATTGTTGAGTGTGGCGGAAAACATCAATCAATCAATCGACAGCAATTATCAAAAAAACCTTACAGAAATGAGAAGTTACGATATTCAATAATTATCACTCATAATGATTTATGTCATATATTATTTTGCACTTGAAATCTTGAAGACCTGATCTATTTTTGCTCCCCTACTTCAATTCCAGAATCGTTATTATCTTTTCCTCGTAGTCATGTTCTCATAAACCACGTCACTTGTATCACAAGAATCGTCAAATGAGTTACGGACAATTCATGTACAAATGTTAATTCAATTCTGTGAATTTTAGGTTAAACAATATTTTCCTAACGGATGATTTACCAACAGCGTACGATGGATTTTGGATTGGAGCAATTCCATCTTTGATGAATAAAAAGAGGAATGTTGCAAAATGGACAAACGGAGAAACATACCAATACTCAAACTGGACTGACGCAAGTATGCAAATATAGGTGCATCTAAGTAATACATGTAACTATCATATGTGTAAAGCAGCTTACCATAATACACTCTGTACATGAAAGGTGACCATGTATCAACGTATTACGCTTTCGCTAAGTGGTAGCTACAATATCTCTTCGTAATGGTTTAAAAAAAACATGAATAACTTATGATAAGATCTGTGATGATGTCTCGAATGTTGTTTACACTAAAAGGGCATGCCTAATAAAATAGTTTCCCCCCATTAGATATCATGTACAACGTATGCAAAATTCTTTGTCTGCTCCGCCATGCTTGTTATCGCGAGATATTGTAAATAAATCTACTGAAAAACCAAATAATTGACCATCAATATGAAAATGTAGTTGTTCAACATGGACTCGAGCCATTCCGACGAAGAAAGAAAAATCACATGCTGACAGGAAAAAAAATGTAATCTGCTGTTCTTTTTCTAAACTTGGTATCAAATTAAAACCCTTTCAATACCAATTGTATCTTTCTCTTCCTTACTCGTACATTGATGTAGATAAATTTACAAACGTAAGTTCAGTTTCAGTATATCAAACATGGCGCACTATATGAATCATATGTGTCGAAATTGTTAACAGGTACATAATACGCCAGTGAAAAGCTAATATAGGGTGTTTGTTTCTTTCACCATGATTTGTAGAACTTGGTTTCAGATAGTATCAGCAATCATCAGGGTGTGACATACTTTCTTTGCATCGTAAAAACAGACAAATCATGTACTTTCTATGTAATATTTCCACTTGGCGTAAGCTGCATGTGTACCAAGTTTCATGGTCCTTCCCCCAACGGTTTGGTCAGTATGCTACTACGACCTTGACCTTTTTCATTTAGAAACGGTAGGCATCCTCCACTTGGCATAAGGTGTATGTGTACCAAGTCTGATGATCCTAGCCCCAAGAGTTCGGTCTGTATCCTGCCTATAATGTTTTCCTACTAAGTGATACTACGACCTTCACCTTTGACCTTGAAAAACAATAGACATCTTCCTCTCATCATGGTGTTGAAATGTCCCAAGTTGTAAAATCCTAGAGCTTACTGTTCGGTCTGATCCTGCCCATAAGGTTTTCCTACTAAGTGATTCTACGACCTTGACCTTTGACTTCTTACCTTCAAAAACCATAACCCTAGCTCCGATAGTTCGGTCTGTATTCTGCCTACAAGATTTACATCTTAACTGATACTACGACCTCAATCTCTGACTTTGAAAAATTATTTGCTGTTTTTATTCTCATGTACCAAGTTGTGAAATCTTGGAGCTTACAGTTCAGTCTATATTCTGCCTACAATGTTATCCTACGAAGTGATACCACGACCTTGACCTTTGACCTTAAAAAACAAAAGGTACCCTCCTCTCATCATGGTCATCAAATGTATCAAGTTGTAAAATACTGGAGCTTACAGTTCGATGTGTATCCTGCCCACAAGGTGTGGACAGACAGACGAACGACGTCACAGCATAATACGTCCCGCCTTCGACGGGCGTATTAAACGGTAGAATAGTCTCACATATCGTAAGTTGCAAGTTGTAAATTTTCATATTAACTAAGAAACGTAATATCATTTTTTATTAAAAAACCCAGTAAATGTTTAGAATGATCGAAAATGTTGCGAGAATGCATCACTCCACATCTGCATCATGACGAACGTCCTAAGGAGTTGTAGCACCCACCCCCGTGAGGATCCGGGTTAGAATATGTCCTCAGTACCCCTTGCTTGTCGTAAGAGGTGACTAAATGGGGCGGTCCTTCGCATGAGACCGCAAAAACCGAGGTCCCGTATCACAGCTGGTGTGGCACGATAAAGAACCCTCCCTGCTCAAAGACCGTAAGCGCCGAACATAGACCTAAGTTTTGCAGCCCTTCACAAGAAATGGTGACGACCCCATATGAGTGAAATATTTTCGGGAGTGACGTTAAACAATATACAATCAATCACCCCCCCCCCCCAAGTCGCAGAGGGTTACATTGCAGCTAGCTAAGTGAAAACCCTGAAGATGAGTGAATTAAAAATTGTAACAAAGATGCAGACCCCCATCTCTAATATAAATTATTTATTTTGAAGCTAAAAGAATACTATTGGATTCCACGAATGTTCACTCATACTTCACGTTTTTGACTCTAAATGGAAGCTGGGGAATTGCAACAAACAGAAGTACGAGAGGATTTATTTGTGAGAGTAAATGGGACGCAGGGAATGTAAAACAAACACAAGACTTCGGCAATAGCCCTCTTAATTTCCAGTATCATGATGCAGTTCACTGGTGCAAAAATGGATGGCGACCATTTCGAGGGAAATGTTATATGGTATATATACAAAGGACAAGATAACATAAGACACCCCCCCCCCCCCCCATCTTCGCTAGCCAAGGGTTTACAATCCACTCAGCTTCTCTACAAACCCTTGGCAGATTTGGTGCGATTTTCGTAGCGCCCTCTAGCGGATGGAGAAAACAACCTTGTTTGGATAACATCATGCTTATCCAATGAAAATGCGTGTTTCAGCTACTGTTCAAAATTTGTTTAGAAATGGTTGCGTTCGTTGTTTAGAAATGAGAGGTGCTCAGAGAGTAACGCAATGTGGTATGCAAATCATTCAAAATATTAATAATAAATTTAACTGTTTATTAATTGCATACTTGAAAAAGAAATCAGTTAGAATATTATTTATAAATAAACATGTGGGAACCCATGAAATATATGTTGTCGTTGAG
Source organism: Ostrea edulis (assembly GCF_947568905.1). Classification (NCBI taxonomy): domain Eukaryota; kingdom Metazoa; phylum Mollusca; class Bivalvia; order Ostreida; family Ostreidae; genus Ostrea; species Ostrea edulis. Next base: position 52,381,124 of record NC_079170.1, read on the forward strand.
TCTACGTCTAAAAATAACCCCAGGTGTGTAAGGTCAATTCCAAATTGAGGAAAATAGCTCTGAAGCAACTGTCTAAACTGGGATAGATAGAACATAAAACAATGTTTGATATTAAACTTATGGTACGGTACTGTAGTAAACAAGAGGCCCACAGGCCTCATCGGTAACCTGAATACTAATGAAAAAGTATCACTACTTCCATGGGCTATGAAATCTAGAAAAAAAAATCCTGTTCTGAATATCTAAACTAAATTCTAATGTTCAGCAACAGTATAAAACAAGATGTGTTCTTAGAACTTCACTGCCCTCAAAAGTGAATACACTGATGAAAGGCTTTAAATAATAGATGTATTAACATCAAAATATGACTAATTTGGACTCATCCTAAAGTCATAACCCTGGTTTGTGAAATTCACCATATTTTGTACATCTTTTTCTGCTATTCCTAAGTATGTATTTAGATTTTATACAGTATCAGCAAACTTACACATAAATACTATATATACTAAGTTTGGCCCCACCCTGTGGTCAAAACCCTTACTCTGGGAAAAATCAAATTTACAATTTTGGAAAAAGGCTACCTGCTCTATCCATTTAGTTTCAATTTAGTATCAAAAGCACGAAAGAAAATGTTATTGAAGTGTTTTACACATACATGTAAACACTATATAACAAGTTTGGCCCCACCCTAGGGTCAGAACCCCTACCCCGGGGATCATAACTTTACAATTTTGGTAGAGGGCTTCCTCCTCTACATTATTATGCATTAGTTTTTCTTACATGTTTGTGGTTCTTGAGAAGAAGATTTTTGAAAATTAGTAATTTTTTGGCAGTTTTTGCCCTGCCCCTAAGGCCCCAGGGGTGCAGGAATCCTGAAATTTACGATTTATGTTTCCTTTGTTCCAAATATGTTTCATACCAAATTTGAAAAGAATTGGAATGATAGTTATTAAGAAGAAGTTAAAAAATGTCTATTGTTCACATACTTAATAACTGACCATTTTGGACCTACCCCGATACCCGATACCCCTGGAATAATCAATTTTACAATTTTGGTAAAGGACTACCTGTTCTTCTTAAATATCTATTTACTTTCAATTTAGTATCAATAACATTAAAGATGTAATTTAAGTGTTTTCCACATAAACACTATATAACAAGTTTGGCCCCGCCCTGGGGTCGGAACCCCTACCCCGGGGATCATGAAATTTACAATTTTGGTAGAACTGTTCCTGCTCTACATCACTATGCATTTAGTTTTTCTTACATGTGTGTGGTTCTTGAGAAGAAGATTTTTGAAAATTGGTCAATTTTGGGCAGTTTTTGCCCCGCCCCTGGGGCCCCAGGGGTGCTGGAGTCATGAAATTTAAAATTGTTGTCCCCCATGTCCCAATGATGCTTCATACCAAATTTGAAAAGAATTGGACTGATAGCTATTAAGAAGAAGTTAAAAATGTTCAATTGTTAACGCACGACGGATGACGACGGACGAAAACCAACTGCAATAGGTCACCTGAGTCTACTCAGGTGACCTAATAAAATGCACTTCTTTACGCAGATACGAGTCTGAACTGCGCACGTGGCATCATTGGTTTAGAAATGTATTTGATACACGGCCGAGTGACAGTTGTAGGTATTTAAATTCCTTTGTTTTGCACGTGATCTAACGTAACACGTTCTCTGATTGAGCAGTGGACTTTCCCTGCGTCCAATCATATGCTGAAAGTTGAGGCTACGAAAATCGCTCTAAATCTGCCAAGGGTTTGTAGAGAAGCGGAGCAGATAGTAAACCATTGGCTAGCGAAGATGAAGACCCCCATTATTTACTTAAAACAGTGAAATCTTATCATATTGTTTTAAAACGAATGTCGTAGCAGAAATATTCAGTAACGACGATGGATGTAAGCGACTAATGCCGCATGTTTGTCACGGATTTTTAGCAATATTAGTGTATCTTTCTGCATCAAACGAGAATATCTATTGAAATTTTATATACATTTTGTTTTAAAAAACATGATTACTCTTGTATACCAAATTTGCAGTTGATACTGATGTACAAAATATCAAGTCTGGCAGGAAGACAACTGTGTGCTCTACATTTTCTGAAACGATATACGCTGTGAAATGTATATAAAATTTCAATAGATATTCTCGTTTGATGCAGAAAGATACACTGATGTTTTTGGGCCAAAACTATGGAAAATCGGAATTTTCATTAACTTTTAGATCTCCCTGTGAGCTTTGAATATGTCATAATTATGTTATATATAAACTGATAATCATTCGGAAATAAGCATGATCCCGGGTACTAGATAAAGCTCTACACTTTTGTTCATTTTGACGTTTTAAAATAGGGACATTTAAAGTCGTTATCCTAGTATCTTCTTTGGTCTGGGAATAATCTTCATACTACGAAAAGCTTGAAACAACTATATAAAAATTTCGAATATTGCAAACAATTTTCAAAATATATATGCCATGTTATCTTTAGCTATTTATGCATATATTTTTGTCACCACCACGGATAATACTAAATGTTTAGCCACTGCAATAGCTCTCTCTGATTCACCAGTATATAAAAAAAACTTTCAATTATGCAGTACTATATCGAAAACTCGAGATAATGAAAGGTGAAGATAACGAACAGTGATCAATCTCTTAACTCCTATAAGCAATACTAAATAGAGAGTTGAGCAAACACGGACCCCTGGATAAACCAAAGGTGGTATCAGGTGCCTAGGAGGAGTAATCACCCCCTGTTGACCGGTCACACCCCCGTGATCCCTATATCTTGATCAGGTAAACGGCTTTTTTCGTATTCAAAAACAGTGTGCCAAGAACGTTCTAACAAACAGTATGAACATGTCAGACAGCATTTGACCCAATGATACATGTAGGTTGTATTGGCAAACTAGATCGTTATAACGACCATAGAATTTGCGAAATGCTGACTTTAAACGAGACTGTTGGAACCCCTGCACTATCAACTTGTTTGTCAGTAGCCTGCTTCGATTCAAAAACTGATCATATGCAGAACAAGATCTTAAGTATCGAATCAGTTGAGAGATATAAACACCATACGCAGGTGATAATGGAATATTGCTACATAAATATGCTGCAGTATATCGAACAATATATATGGTGCAGTAGTGGTTAGAACACTTTTCACGATAAAGTAGGATAAAGAAAACATTCCTTGATACAGTAGTGGGTAGAAATCTTTCCATGAGACAGTAGTGTATAGAAATCTTTCCAGGAGACAGTAGTGGCTAGAAAACTCTGATTGGTGCAGTAGTATCAGTGTAACTGTGGCCATTTATTTGTCTTTCGCTATGATAAAAAAATTATTCAAATACTATATTATTGTCATTTAGGTACATGTATTGACAAATACGCTATTATTGTCTTTTAGGTATTGACAAACACGCCATTATTGTCTTTTAGGTATTGACAAATACGCTATTATTGTCTTTTAGGTATTGACAAATACGCTATTATTGTCTTTTAGGTATTGACAAATACGCTATTATTGCCTTTTAGGTATTGAAGGAGGAACGTAACTGGGAAGACGGACGGAGAACATGTCATTCAGAAAGAAGCGCATTGTTATCACCCAAACACACCTCTGAAGTATTGTTTCTCAGGAGTATATTTACAGATACATATGCGTAGGAACCGTTTTTTAAATCAGTATTTATTTCTAATGACCAAATTAAGACATACAGTGCACATACATACATGTATTGTGTACATGCATACATACATATTATACATACATACATATTATACATACATATATACATATTATACATACATACATATATACATATTATACATACATACATATATACACGATATACCAGTAAACTGAAACAACTAGCCCAGAATTACAGGTTTATTCTGAGGAGCACATTCAGTTTGTGAACAAGAATACGAGAATATTTTCATAGCACAATCGTATTTCTAACTACGTACGACATTATATTTCTATCTAGGTATGACGTATTTCTATCTACATATGACTATGTTTTTGTATCTACGTATGACGTATTTCTATCTATGCATGACGTATTTCTATCTAGGTATGACGTATTTCTATCTACATATTACGTATTTTTATCTATGTATGACATTGTATTTCTATCTACGTATGATATTGTATTTTTATCTACGTATGACATTGTATCTCTATCTACATATGACGTATTTCTCTCTATGTATGACGTATTTATATCTACGTATAACGTATTTTTATCTACGTATGACATATTTCTATCTATGTATGACATCGTATTTCTATCTACATATGACGTATTTCTATCTACGTATGACGTATCTCTATCTACGTATGACGTATTTCGATTTCCTTATGACGTATTTCTATTTCCGTATGACGTATTTCTATCTACGTATGACGTATTTCTATCTTATACGTAATCCACCAACGTGTTCTTGTTCTTCATCTTCTTTCAACTATAGTCCAGCTGGACATGTCATTACTGGTGATGTTGATATAATTAAAAATGAGGACCTCAAATCACTTATTCTAAAAGGTCCTAAATACAGAGAACCTCGGTCTTTTAATTGGCGACAGAACTTTTACTCTATTATGAATTCTGTCGAAGATGATGCCAGACGATGGGCTAAATATGAAAAATAACTTGATACATTGTAAGAATGGGTTAAAAGCATAAGAGAAATATTAAAATCCCGCATTCGACATATGAAAACAAAAGTACGTACCATCTATCCTTCTGTGTTTAGTAGACCAGAAGTGATAACAGAATTAGACAGGTTACATGAGGAATATGTTTTGGTTCCAGCTGACAAAGCTAGTAACAACATTGTCTTTGTTTGTAAGGCTCATTATTACAACTGTATTTTCAACGAACTTGGCATTAATTCCACTTTTGGTAATCGTACTTATAATCCAACTGCCCTTTCAAAATATGAAATTCTTCAAAACCATGCTTCAGTTTTAGACACATTTAATATCCCAGTCAATGGGTCGAATGAATATGAGTTACCGTACCTATACTGGATTCCTAAACTACATAAAACCCCTTACAGCTGGATCCAGTAAGTGCTCTACCAAGCCCCTATCTTTGTTCCTCACGAAAATATTAACAGCTGAGAAGGAGAAACTTCAAACTTACTGTGCGACTACATATGCCAGAAGTGGTGTTAATCAAATGTGGAATCTAAAAAATTCTAAAGAACTTTTAGTAAACTTGAAATCGCAGAATTTTTCCCAAATAAATAATATTAAAACCTATGACTTTTCAACACTTTACACGACCATTCCTCACGATAAATTAAGGACTAGACTTTTTGATATCATAGACAGTTGCTTCTTCAACAAAAATAGAAAACGGAAATATTCATATCTAGTGATCAGTCATTTAAAAACTTACTTTGTTAAACACCACTCTGATTCAACGCACAAGTACTCTGAAGTTGAAATAAAAAATATGCTAGAGTTCCTCATTGACAATATCTTCGTGGTCTTTGGTGATCAGATCTTCCAACAGTCTGTTGGAATTCCCATGGGTACGAATCGTGCTCCTTTGTTAGCTGACCTGTTTCTATATTCATATGAAGCAGAGTTTATTCAAAACTTCTACGTGAGAAGAAAAAATCTCTCACTGTGGCCTTCAATTCGACATTTAGATATATCGATGACGTTTCGTCTATTAACAATAATAACTTTCATTCATATGTCGATTTGATATATCCCTGTGAGTTCGAAATAAAGGACACCACAGAGTCGTCTATTTCTGCTTCATACTTAGATATTTTATTGAAAGTAGACATCAACGGCAAACTAACAACTCATCTGTATGACAAACGGGATGATTTCAGCTTCTCCATCGTCAACTTCCAATATATATGTAGCAATATTCCATTATCACCTGCATATGGTGTTTATATATCTCAACTGATTCGATATGCAAGAGCTTGTTCTGCGTATAATCAGTTTTTAAATCGAGGTAAGCTACTGACAAACAAGTTGATGGTACAGGGGTTTCCACAGTCTCGATTGAAGTCAGCATTTCGGAAATTCTATGGTCGTTATAACGATCTAGTTCGTCAATACAACCTATCATTGGGTCAAATGCTGTCTAACGTGTTTCATACCGATTGTTAAGCCTTTCTTGGCACACTAATTTTGACTGCGGATAACTCCGTTTACCTGATCGGGATATAGGGCTCACGGCGGGTGTGACCGGTCAAAAGGGGATGCGTACTCCTCCTAGGCACCTGATCCCACCTCTGGTGTGTCCAGGGGTCCGTGTTTGCCCAACTATCTATTTTGTATTGCTTATAGGAGTTGTGAGATTGATCAATGTTCGTTATCTTCACCTTGTATCTACATATGACGTATTTCTATCTATGTATGACGTATTTCTATCTACGTATGACGTGTTTCTATCTACGTATGACGTGTTTCTATCTATGTATAACATTGCATTTTTATCTATGTATGACATTGTATTTCTATATACGTTTGACATTGTATTTCTATCTACGTATGACGTATTTCTATCTACGTATGACGTATTTCTATCTATGATTGACGTATTTCTATCTACGTATGACATTGTATTTCTATCTACGTATGACATTTTATTTCAGATTGGAGGCATGGATAGAGAATATGCCGTTGAAAATTAACGACGGTAAGCAAATATATGTTTAACAATTTAGGAATTACTCGGAAAAAAGATCAAATGTCTATTGTAGGTATTTTGTAGTGGATGCAGTGCAACATTACATGGATATATATAAGTGGATTCTTTACCAATTATCCGAGTATGTTACGTACATGTATGATGATACTTTCGTGTAAGATGTTTAGAGTGTATTGGTTAAAAGTCGATTTATTTTTAGAAAAGTATTCAGGGGGCAGTTATCACGTGACACGTAACCGTAATTTTACTCGACTAAAGGACACGGGCTGTATGGTAGTTACTTCAAACGGAACAATAGGAATGAGAAATTGTACAGATATGAAACTGACTATCTGCGAAATGAGATCAAGTAAGTCACCAAGTAACTTAAGATTGCTTTACCTTTGCCATCAATAGTTATTGGATAGAATTATTTATCGCATCCCTCGCAAACACAGCATGTAAGTATTTGCTCAAACCATTCAAGAATATGAGTTTTACATAATTGCTGTATTATGTAGATGGGTGTGGCGAAGCTCCAGAAATTCCAAATTCCCAACAACCCATACGAGGCAGTTATTATCCAGCTGGAACTACCCTGGTATATAAATGTAATTCGGGTTTCATATCGAGGAATGATCAGCTTTTTGTACAGTGCGCCGTCAACCTGACATGGACGGGACCAAAGAATAGTTGTCATGGTAATCATATTATAATAGTGATTATGAAATACAGATTGTACGGTAATTAATATATTACAGTGCCGATGAATATAGATAACGTATCGATAAATGAGGGGTAAACATCATACTTGTAAGTTATCCTAAATGTTATATATATATATATAGATATATATATATATATGTGTGTGTGTGTGTGTGTGTGTGTGTGTGTGTGTGTGTGTGTGTGTGTGTGTTTATATTGCAAATTTTCATTACTTTTTCAGAAAATTGCTATAGACCAGGTGAACCCTATTACGGAAATTTTTCTACAACATTTTCTGGCAAAATATGTAAAAGATGGTCCTCGCGGTTCTCCCACAGGAATAAATATTCTCGTTGGACGAACGCTTGGGAAAATTATTGCAGAGATTATGATCATGATCAGCCCTGGTGTTACACTACAGACACAAACACTAAATGGGAAAACTGCAATGTCTCCAAATGTGGTAAAGGCAAAATTTCTGTTTTGGGGGTATTTTGACAACAATCATTTTTCATGTGTACATTGTATCGTATAAATACTTTCTGTAGTATTCCTTTAAGTTTAATTTCCGGTCTATATGTACTTGTGAGAAAATGATAATTGTTACTGTATTAAGGAAGAACAAAACAATAATCTTTAACAATGTGTCCTTCAGCTGATTTGACAGAGTTGATCTCGACAACAGTAAATCCATTGACAACATTTTCAAAACCGGAGCATACATTTCAAACAACGATGTGGAATTCTCATGTTACAACAAAAACACCTTTAGTACAACGAAATCTACCAGGTATGGTACACAAGAGCTAAAATAATATAATTTGTTAATAACACGAATTATATCTTAAAATCGAATATATGTACTGATATACTACTCAAAAGATCTTAAGATACATGTACATTGTATCTATGTCTGTACCATCTTTCAATGATGTATCAAGGATTGCTGAATTTACGGTTTTTCAGGTACATCGAATTTTGGCAATGGATATCAAGACGAGTTACACACTAGGATTACAACAGATCTAGTGATATCAATTCTAACACTTATAAGTGTGTTTGTGATATTAGTCTTCGCATTGTATATCATCTGCCATTTACGTCGAAAACAGCAATTAAATGTGCCTGTCGAACAAACATCACCTCCAACGAATGGTGATGTGATATATATGGTAGAGACTTCTAATACACAATACACTAGTTCTACTGATTTGCGTCCAATGATCGAAAGTAGTTCGTGAATGAATCATTATAAATACAATTTTCAACATGTATATTGTTGTTATACATTTCCCTGAAAAGCGTTGATGTGACCGGTCGACAGGGGATGCAACAAATAACACATGTACATGTTGTTTAGATAACAAGTACTAGCTGTAGACCTAGATGCTCTAAATTATCTTGAATCGATGTTTTGAGAAAAGGAATAACACTCGTTGTCAAGTAATGCTTCCTGTTGCTAAAGACTATTAGTCTGGAAGGTGTACTTTTTACTCCCACAAGGTTTTTTTCCGAACGTTTCGCAGTCAATCAAATTCGAGTATTTTACATAAAAGGTACCACGAATATTGGTCATGAAGTAAGCCTATGTTTGCAGGAAGAATTGTGGTTACCACTCGCCATTGTCCATTTTCCTTTTACACTTCGAAAAATTCCATAGAAAATCAAGTGATACATTGTACATGTGTGATTGTTAACATTTTCAATGGAGAAACATAGCTATGCAGACCCTCGATATCAAAGTAAACTATACTTATACATTGAGTCATTATATGTATCTGGGCTACATTTACAGACGTTTCCATTTTTCATTTAATTCTTTAATGACTAGACGATAGTGGCCAGCGTACTCGAGTCCATCGCACAAGTCTTGTCGATTTAAGACTCGAAGTTGAGTTGCTTCTCGTAAACACTCAATTATCTGTTTCTGTACACCATTGTTATCAACCTCGATTCTATTGATATGATGTTGTGGTAATCCCAGATATCTTATCAAACAGCGAAAATCGTTCGATAAATGTTCACTTACAACGCAGAAATCCGCCTCAGTCAGGTGTTCATTTCCATTGTAAATTGTGAACTCTTTGAACCTCTCTTTCTTGAAGTTCCTAATTTTTTCAACAACATCCTCTCGCTCAAATGTGGTCAACACCTTTTGTAATTCAACAAAGTGATTTTTGTCTGGATACTTGAGGTACCATTTGTGCATTGTGAGGAAATAAAGCTCATTTTCCGGAAGGCCGTGTTTGGTCAAAATCATATCTGTATTATCCAGCAGCACAGAGAACATAAATAGGGGTTTACCTCCGGGAAGACTCTTGGAAACCATATCAAATATTAGTTCTATACCTGAAACATCAAAATATCATATCAGAATTTTTTATCGCTATATATCGGAAGTAAAAATACCTAAGGGTGTCTCAAATGTGTTTCTGTTACACAAACAATATCTACGTAGTCTTTAATTAGGGTTGATCGATTTTCATGTGATGTCATAGGTTTTTGCAAACATCTTTATCAAATTAAACTTTGCGCATGATAGAAATATATCTTTAAGAGGAATTATTTTTAACTGCATAAAAAAGAGATATTCAATTATATATAATAAAATGTTTTCAAGGGCAATAACTCCTATGCTGGTATTTTCCCCTACTGCATGTCTATTATACATGATTTCCTCAATATCCACAATTAAGTTATACATATTTATGAATTAACAGGTTTTTTTTTAACTGATGACATTTAAAATTTGTCATTTCAACAAGTTTCATTATGTATTCCAATTATTCTGTATAACGAAAATGTGTGATTTTCTTATGTTAACATATACTTTTGTTTTTGTGTATCTGACATCTTTAAAAATGTAAAATGTGGCAACATGCATATTAGCTTTTGTAATGAATTAATTTTAACTATATTGAGTAGAAATTAATGAAGTTTTTTCCACTGTCAACCATTAAGGTTGATCGATCCTCATGTGATGTCATAGGTTTTTGCCAAAATCTTAATAAATTAAACTTTGCACATGATAGAAATATATCTTTCTAAGGAAGGTTATTCACTGGATATAATAAAATATCTGGTAAACTAATAATACTGAAAAAGTTTATATTTTCCATAGATAATCAATTATTCATGATTTAAAAAATGTTGTCAAGGGCAATAATTCCTATGCTAGAATTTCCTCTACTGGCTGTCTATTATACATTGGTTTCCCTAATATCCACAATTAATCTATACATATTTATGAATTAGCAGTGTTTTAAAACTGTTGATATTTAAATTTTGTCATTTCAACAAGTTTTTATCTATTTTTATTATTCTGTTTAACGAAAATGTGTGATTTTCTGATATTGATGTATACTTCTGTTTTTGTATGTCTGACATCTTTAAAAAGGTGGTGACATATACATTGTTTTTGGTTATTAATTGAATTAAACTATACTGAGTGGAAATTAATAAAGTTTTTCTACTTTTAACCATTAATATTGATAAGTCACATGAGGATGGATCTACGTTAATATTGATAAGTCACATGAGGATTGATCAACTTTAACAGGTTTTCCGAATTCCCATGGGCACCAATTGTGTTTATTGACTGGCCTGTTTTTGCATTCTTATGAAACAAATTATTCAAAAGCTTCTGCTTGAGGAGAAAAATATATTTCTGTAGTCTTCAACTTGATGTTTATATATATCGACGACGATCTATTAACAATGCTCATTTTTATCCAAATGTCGATTCCATATATCCCAGTTAATCAAAATAAAAGATACCCAAGAGTTTTCTAGATCTGCTTCATATTTGAATATTTCATTTACTGTAGATTTTGACGCCAAACTAACAACTCAGTTGTATGACAAACAGATGGTTTTTTCAATGACAACATCCCATATCAATATAACATTATTCCCAGTCTATGTCTCTCAACTGATTTGAGAACATGTTCTCCTTATGATCAATTTTTAAACCAAGGTAGGCTATTGACAAATAAGTTGATGTTACAGAAGTTTCTTGTTTACGTTCAGCATTTGGAAAATTCTAGATCGTCATAATGATTGAAATAAATTTGCAGATACAGCCAGCCATTAGGTCAAATTCTGTCTGATGTTTTTATTACTGTTCTTTAAATACTGATTTTGATTGCAACAAGCATCTCCTATTTACCGATCTCACCTGCCGTAAGCCCAATATCTTTTTACGAAACAGAGTAATCCGTACTCAAAATAACTATGTAAATAACGGTCTAACTATTGGTACATGTATGAAGCAAGTGAGACAGTATTTGAACTAATGACGGGCTGTATTTGCAAATATTATAACGACTATGGGATTTGTAAAATACTGACTTCAAACGAGATTGTTAAAACCATTGTAACATCAACTTTGTCAATAGCTTGATTCGGTTTCAAAATGAAACATGCGCAGAACATGGCCTCATGTATCAAATCAGTTGAGAGACATAAACACCATATACACCTGATCCCACCTCTGTGTACCCAGGAGTTCACGTTTGCACAATTTATTTTGTATTCCTTGTAGGATTTATGAGATTGATCACTGTTCGTAATCTTTTTCTTTCATGCAGAAAAATTGTTGCATGAATATGGGAAACTGACGATGGAGAAGCAGGAGTCATCCCATTTGTTAAAGTTGTTTGTTAGCCATTAATGTACAACAATATTTTCAGTCAAACATTCAAATGTGGAAGAGTGGGGATTTTTATTTGCAGTTTATTGGAATATATCAAATCGACACATGAACTAAAGTGAATATTGTTTGTAGATAAAAATTGGTGTCGATATATCTAAATGTCAAGTTAAAGTCCACAGCAAGACATTTCTTGTGAATAAAGCATGCCTTATAACAATACAAAAACTCGTCAGTTAATAACGGAGCACAATTTGTGTTCATGGGAATTCGACCAGATTACGTGGAAAACCTGATTTCCAATACTAAGTAAGTACTGTTTATGAAGAACTTTGGTATTTTTAATACCTACTACATACATGTATCATTTGTGCGTGGAATCAGAACTGTGTTCAACAAATAAAGTTCTTACAAGATATAAGTATTTTTGATTTCCATTTTCATTAAAGAAGCAGCTCTCTATGATGTCAAAAAGCCTAATCCTTACTTTTTCGTGAGGAATAGTGATGAAAAGTGTTGATAATGTTGATTTTGAAAAAAAAAATTGTAATTTCAAATTGACTAAACATATTTTTTTATAGAAATTATGAGTATGCATGTTTGATTCCCACCACTTCCCGTGTATGTTGTAGCATAAAACGTCTTAAGTTCCTCTTTCACAGCAATTAATAATTTCGTTAGTAAAATTTTCGTTGGGTAGAAAATTTTCTGGATCTAGCGATGAAACTGTTTTGTAAGGGGTTTAGTGAAATTCTGTGTTATCATTAAATTAAACTTGCACTGAATTCGGATTGTTTAACACTTTCATAAATCAATGTCTTTCTTTATTTTGAAGATATTTTAATGAAATTTCCTTAAAAGTTAGTTTTGGATATTTCAATCATCTAATATATAATGATGCAAAGATGCCACCGCGCGTATGTTCACTTATTGAATATTGGTAAATATTTTAATTCACCTTCGCCTTTCATTTGAAATTACTGTGCTTTGTAACATATCATAATTTTTCAACACTTAACACGACCATTTCTCACGATGAATTAAAGATCAGGTTAAAAAAAAAAGACATCATAGACATCCACTTTTTCAGTAAAATGGAAGTCGAGAATATTCATATTCTGTGCTCAGTCATCCAAAAATTCACTTTCTTAAACACCGCTCTGATTCTATGCACAAATACTCTGAAGTTGAAATCAAACACATACCTGAGTTTCTCATTGACAGTATTAAGTAGTCTTTGGTGATTAGGTCTTCCAATAGTCTGTTAGAATTTCCATGAACACAAATTGTGCTCCATTGTTAGCTGAACTGTTTTTATTCTTATAAGGCAGAATACATTAAAAAGCTTCTACATTAGAAGAAAAAATCTTGATCTGGCCTTCCGTGGCAGAGTGGTTAGAGCATCGCGCTCAGAATCACTCGGCCTCTCACCTCTGTCGACGCAGGTTCGAATCCCGCTCGCGCCGGTAAGTGAGAAAGTTTCCCAATTTACTTTCGGAAGGTCGGTGGTCGGTGGTCTCTTCCCAGGTACATTGTATCTGGGTTCTCTCTTCCACCAATAAAAACTGGGCGCCACCATATGACTGAAAAATTGTTGAGTGTGGCGAAAAACATCAATCAATCAATCAACTGGACATTAAAAATATACATGTACTGACGACGTTTCATTAGATATTTTATTGAAAGTAGATATTTACGGCAAACTAACAACTCAACTTTATGACAAACGGGGTGATTTCAGCTTCTCCATATTTATATAGCAATATTCCATCATCACCTGCATATGTTGTTAATATTTCTCAACTGATTCGATACGCAAGAGCTTGTTCTGCGTATGGTCAGTTTTTAAATCGAGGCAGGCTACTGACAAACAAGTTGATGGTGCAGGGGTTGCAACAGTCTTGTTTAAAGTAAAAATTTCACAAATTCTATGGTCGTTATGACGATCTACTTTGCCAATACAACCTATCATTGGGTAAAATGCTCTGACGTGTTTCACACCGATTGTTAGGCCGTTCTTGGCACACTGATTTTGACTACGGATTATTCCGTTTACTTGATCAAGATATAGGACTCACGGCGGGTGTGACCGGTTGACAGGGGATGCTTACTCCTCCTAGGCACCTGATCCCACATATGAATGGAAATGAATATTGTTAGTCAATGAAAGGTGAAGACAACGAACAGTGATCAATTTCATAACTACTATAAGCAATACAAAATAGAGAGTTGGGCAAACACAGATCCCTGGACATACCAGAGGTGGGATCAGGTGCCTAGGAGGAGTGAGCATCCCCTGTCGAATGTCTAAAAATAGTTAATACGTTAAAGAACCTGATTCACAAACTCCAAAATATGGCCCTTAAAATATTCAAAAATGAAAGTAAATGTTGAATAGGAGTATTGGTGTTATAAATATGTATCAGAATCTGGGGTTTAAAAAAACATGTTAGATTTTAAAAATAGGAGCACAACTAAAGCTGTATACATATTAGAACCGGCTATGGTACTGTATTTTTGTCATTTGTCACCAAAAACTGGTTATTTTGTAAAGGTTTTGCCATGCTGGCTTCATCTCACCCAAAGTATTTAAAGTATTTTTATAATATAAACCTTTTTAATTGCCCAAAAATGCAAAAATATTTTAGGGCGAGCTAGGAGCACTATTTTTATTTTTCAAAAAACGATATTCCGGATTGCTGAAAAATATTACGGTTATAATGCGTTGGTGGTGGTAAACTTGATATTTACAGATAATATGGCTGATTTAAGTATTTTATGGAGAAACAAACTACGTTTTTTATGCCCCCCTTTGAAAAAGAGGGGGCATATTGTTTTGCACCTGTCGGTCGGTCGGTCGGTCGGTCTGTAGACCATGTGTTGTCCGCTCAATATCTTGAGAACCATTCACTTGATGATAATGATATTTCATATGTGGGTTAGTTATGAGTAGAAGAGGATCCCTATTGTTTTTCAGATCAAATGGTCAAAGGTCAAGGGTCAATCTACTCTGTACATAGGAATATAATGTCCGCTCAATATCTTGAGAACCCTTTGCTTGAAAGACATCAAACTTGGTACACTGGTACATCCTAAGGAGTAAATGACCCCTATTGATTTTGAGGTCATATGGTCAAAGGTCAAGGGTCAAACTGGGCATAGGAATATACTGACCATTCAATATCTAGAGAACCCTTTGCTTGACAGACATCAAACTTGGTACGCCAGTACATCTTCAGAAGAAGATGACCCCCATTGATTTTGAGGTCACATGGTCAAAGGTCAAGTGTCAAACTGGACATAGGAATATACTGTCCGTCAAATATCTCGAGAACCAT
This sequence comes from Ostrea edulis, assembly GCF_947568905.1. Taxonomy (NCBI): domain Eukaryota; kingdom Metazoa; phylum Mollusca; class Bivalvia; order Ostreida; family Ostreidae; genus Ostrea; species Ostrea edulis. Next base: position 52,396,489 of record NC_079170.1, read on the forward strand.
TTGCTTGACAGACATCAAACTTGATACACTGGTACATCTTCAAGAGAAGATGACCCCTATTGATTTTGAGGTCACATGGTCAAAGGTCAAGGGTCAAACTTGACATGAGAATATACTGTCTGCTCAGTATCTTGAGAACCCTTTTCTTGACAGACATCAAACTTGGTACACTGATACGACTTCAGGAGACCACTATTGATTTTGAGGTCACATGGTCAAGGGTCACACTAAACAGGAATATACTGTCCATTCAATATTTTGAGAACCCTTCGCTTGACAGACATCAAACTTGGTACACTGGTACATCTTCAGAAAAACATTACCCCTATTTATTTTGAGGTCACATGTTTAAAGGTCAAGGGTCAAACTGGACATAGGAATATACTGTCCGTTCAATATCTTGAGAACTCTTTGCTTGACAGACATCAAACGTGGTACACTGGTACGTCTTCAGGAGAAGACGACCCCTATTGATTTTCAGATCACATGGTCAAAGGTCAAGGGTCAAACTGGACATTGGAATATACTGTCTGCTCCATATCTTGAGAACCCTTTGCTTGACAGACATTAAACTTGGTACACTGGTACATCTTCAGGAGAAGATGACACCTATTGATTTTGAGGTTGCGTGGTCAAAGGTCAAGGGTTAAACTGTACATAGGAATATACTGTCCGCTCAATATCTTGAGAACCCTTTGCTTGACAGACATCAAACTTGGTACACTGGTACATCTTCAGGAGAATATGACTACTAATTATTTGAAGGTCACATGGTCAAAAGTCAAGGGTCAAATTGGACATAGAAATATACTGTCCGTTCAATATCTTGAGAACCCTTTGCTTGACAGACATCAAACTTGGTACACTGGTACATCTTCAGGAGTTGATGACCCCTATTGAGTTTTAGGTCACATGATCAATCCACTCTTGACATAGGAAGATATTGTCTGCTCAATATTTTGAATTGATGATACTACTCTCAATTAAATGACGTGTGTGTGTATAATCCTTTTTAATTTTGCACCATGGGGGGCATATGTGTTTTACAAACATCTCTTGTTTCACTTCATGTCATGTATAGGTCATTTTAGTTCGGTGTTTATTTTTAAAGCAAGGGAAGTTCCCTTACCTAACAATAGTTTTCGGTTGCAGCTTGTTTTGCCCCTTTACCGTAGATGTTCATTTTCAATACATAGTTGTTTTCATCTTTTAAAGTCGTTCACATAACATCTTCATTGCATCGTTGCTTAAAAACTTTACAATTTTGGTAGTTTTATATTGTTATCATAAATATTATCATTAAACGAAACAACAGTTACTGAAACTGTTAGGCTTAGTAACTGTAAGGTATATGGCGTCTTCTTCCACTTTGGGATATCGGGAAATATTCAGGCTTCACGAAAGTATTCTTGTATGGTACTGATATCATATCGAATAATTTTTGCTTTATTTATTTTAGAAAATTGTTACTACGCAGCTTTAGACTGTTAACATTCCAAATAACTGTTTTATTTAACCTAACTTTACGTACATTGGGAGCAAGTCCTTCTTTGATTTAGAGTATCCAAGTTTCGGGCTGAATATTAGCATGGCCTGGTCAGGAAAAAAGGAATTCAAAATAAGATTTAAACTACAATATGACATACAATATGACTTACCATAGCATGCAGCATTGTCGCCAGTTAAATCCGACACAGTAAATTATGTAAGCAATTCATAGATAGCGATCCACATGTTATCGATGAGACATGACGTCATCTGTTGTAAGACATTCATGACGCATTTTATGTTTCTATAGGCGGATCAAGTAACCCCCATATGAAATAGCAATTTTGAAAATACTTGATATACCGGGTTTTTTTAATTTCACATATGATATCGTTGTACATGTCAAGAGTTTTTTTCATGTAACTTTACTTGAAAACAAAGACTGCGGTTTTTTGGGGTCGATTTTTTTTTGGGGGGGGGGGGGATCAGACAATACAGTATTTATTGTGCACGTTTAAATCCGTTGATTTTCAATTTCATAGGCCTAGTTCGAAGGCATATTAACGTATCAGTGTTCCATTGTCTAATGTAAAATTAGAAAAGGAAGAGTAGTGTCGTCTTGGTTGTCAAGGAGGTGTGTCCCCATACCAAGTTACATTTATACAATATAAGCAAATAGTCTTTCAGCGTGCTCAACAAATCAAATTGCATGTTACAAGTAAAATTAAATTATGACAGACGGACTGAATGCTATATTATATAAATATATCTTAATTTAATAATCAAGCCTACAATAGCAACATGAAATGGTGCTTAAATCTTCAAAACCTTAAATTGTGTACATGTGTGTGATGGCGGTGGTGGGTGGTGGTCGTCATCCACTCAAACTGTCCCAATTCCCCTTTCGAATTCAATTTCTTTAAGTATGCAGTGGATAGGTCGCCACATGGACCTATCCAAGTCAACTGTAAGGATGTTTTAAAATATCGGTGTCAAATGCAACTAGTTCACGAAAAAAATATAGACAAAATAATTTGACGATTTGCATTTTAGTTGCTTCCATTCATACACGCTATACAGCAGTACTAAATCTATAACAGAGAGAGAGAGAGAGAGAGAGAGAGAGAGAGAGAGAGAGAGAGAGAGAGCATCAGTAATTGTATAAAGGTACGGGAAGTTTAATCAAATCTTAAAATGTACAATATTCGTTTTATTACTTAACCATTCCACTTCATTCAGTTATATTCAATTTCCTTTTTTTTTTCGTGTTAAATTTTTCGGCTGGCGCGAGTTAGAACTGCCCCCCCCCCCCGCCCTTTCTTAAACGATGTTACGTGCCTGTAACTATCTAACACCCCCTCAGTCAAAATAAAAATAAATACAAAATCTATATTACTACATACACGTCTTCATTGTACTAGATTTTTTTACCACCGTAATACATGTTTATGCAAGCGGACAATCTAGGCATTTTTAAAATTATTTTTTCCATCTTCGCAAGTAAAATGTATTCAGTCCACGAAGAGCACATTGGACCCAAAACCCATGGCAAGCGAAGATGATTTTTACCCCCGTTTTCGGGTGTTATAACTGATCAAAATATAGTATGTTTGTTTCAGAAGACGAGTAAGTTCGTGAGTCACTGAATAAACAAACAAGAGGCCCATGGGCTTAGAATCGCTCTTCTGATACATTGTAGAACAGGCAAAAATTCTCACAAACCAAGATTCATCAATTAACAAAGTTTGATGATGTTAAGTCAAACAGTACCTGAAAATTTAAATGTAACTGTCCAACAGTAAATCACGGTGACCTACTTTTGGTCGACATACTGAAGACTCAAGATGCATCAACTGACAAGTCAAATGGTATTCAAATATAGCCGTCAAATTCGAAAAGAAGGCCACAGTGACCTATTTTTTGGTCGACACACTCCAAAGACTCAGATGCATCAACTGACAAAGTTTGATAATTGAAGTTAAATAGTATCTGAAATATTCAGATATAAACGTCAAATTCCAAAAGTAGGTCAGAGTGACCTACTTTTTGGTCGACACACTCTGAAGACTCTACATGCATCAACTGACAAAGTTTGATGATTGTAAGTCAAATATTATCTGAAACATTCAAATATAGCCGTCAAAATCCAAAAATAGGTCACGGTGACCTACTTTTTAGTCAACATGCATCAACTGACAAAGTTTGATATTTGTAAGTCAAATAGTATCTGAAATATTAAAATATAGCCGTCAAATTCCAAAAGTAGGTCACGGTAACCTACTTTTTGGTCAACAAACTATGAAGACTCAAGATGCATCAACTGACAAAGATTGATGATCCTAGCTTTCAATAGTGTCCAAAATATGCATCTAAAATTGAAAATGTGAAATTTGAATGTCTGCAAAATTCAAAAAGTAGGTCACTGTGACCTACTTTTATTTATATAAATATGTTTTGAGGCCTCTAGACGCATCAACTTACAAGGTTTGATTATTCTAAACCTCTCGGTATCTGAAATAACAACCTAAAATGTATTTATAAATGATAAGCCAAAAAATTCAGAAAGTAGGTCATGGTGACATACTTTTCACATGACGCACTTCAAGGTCCCATGATCCATCAACTGACAACTTTTGATGATCATAGGCTCAAAAGTGTCCAAGATATGCATCAAAATACCTGCAAAATTCAAAAAGTATGTCACCATGACCTACTTTTGAGACAACATGATATTAGGTCCTAAGATGCATCAACTAAGAAAATTTGATGATCCTAGTCCTTATACTCTTTATTCACGGGTTGCGTCATCAAATCTCAAAACGAGGCTCGGAACGCAAACAAGATGGCGAGTAACACAAGTACATGCAGTACCGGTACGGCTTATCACTGTTGTGTCCCGCTTTGCAACAACGATTCCCGTTATGACCTCAAGAGGGAATTGTCCTTCCACAAATTCCCATCGGATAAGATCAAAAGGAAGGAATGGATTATTAAAATTCGGAGGGATATAGGGGAAAACTTCAGAGTGAGTAGTTACGTACATGTATAAACAGGAATCGATAATTTTGTGTGCAATAATATAAGAAGGTGTCAATACCATATCACCCCCGAATAAAAATGTCTGTTCAAATTCCTTAGTTTAACAAGAACTACCTATAAGTATTGTTTCATTAATCTTCATTTTAACTGTTGAATAAACATTTGAGGGGGTGAGTTGGTGATGTTTTCATAACAATAACAGGCACACTGGTCATCTCTGGTCCCAGTCTGTGCTTATTAACACCTGTCAACTTTGCTTCCTGTGCTCAGGTACTGTCCAGCTACCTTTTATTCTTAATCTGCCCAGGTACATGTATTAAGAGGTCTGTCTCCAATCGTCAAGCTATGCTATAGAACTGTGACCCTCTGATAGGTACTGAAGATATTTCGGTCAGTTTCAGCAAACCAAATATATTAAATTTATGAAATTACATTTGATTATCTAATGAAAAATATTAATCAACAATTGATCCATATAATAAAAAGACTTAATTTATCTTTGCAAGAAATGTACAAAAATATGAAAATGGACAGTTTAAATCACAATTGACCAGTATTGACCACTTGGGGAGTATTGGCCGGGACGGTTAAAACCGGGGGCACAACCCTGGTTAAAAACCTTAAAAACCTGTGCATGTTTATTTTAAAGATATACGAATTAGTCTCCTTAACACGCTTTCTCAAGTTTTTGTACATATTTATGTATATTTCACTGTATTTAGTTGTAGGTACCTACATGTATATATATTCCTCTGACGTTACATGTATTGATTCATGAAAATTCTGTATTGTACCTAAATAAATGCATCATTTTCATTGTGGTTTGAGCAAATAAAATTAATGAATGAATGAAGGTAAATCTCCTGCTCTGTACATTGCAGCACCTGTCACCCAATTCCTAATTTAAATCACTGTTTATTTAATGTCCAGCAACTCTGTCCAGGTACATGCATGATAGTTCTTTATTATCCATGAGTTATATGACTCACCAGATTCAAAAACAGAATAACATAAATATGATATTTATAAACAAACATCACACAGGAGAGTATACATAAATAGAACAAAAGCTATATTAAGCATCTCTTTTTAAACATGCTAATTACAAGTATTTACCTAAATTAATCAATTCTTTGATATGTTTAACACTTAGTAATTGAACCAGTTTGAAGGTACTTGGTCTTTTATAACAATTTCATTATATATATTAGGTCACCTGAGATTACTCAAGTGACCTATTGCATATTGGTTGTCGTCCGTCGTCGTGCGGTAACAGTTGAACATTTTTAACTTCTCGATAACTACTAGTCCAATTCTTTTCAAATTTGGCATATATTGAATCATTTTTGGGACAAGGGGGACATAAACTGTGAATTTCAGGACTCCAGCAGCCCCGGAGCCTTTGGTGCGGGACAAAAACTGCCCAAAATTGACCAATTTTCAAAAATCTAACATCAATATTTCTGTGACTTCGCCCAGAAAACATTTCACTCCAAGTATTGAGCACCAATAATTTGTCACCCATGCCCCCAAAAGTGCCCATGTTGTTACAAGCACTCCAAAAATGTTTACGAGCACCTCCAAATAAGGTGTGATTATATGGAATAAAAAGATTTGTTTATTGCAATTTTGATTTAGATAATATCTTAAATGACCAAATTTAAAACACAAAATTGGTCAATACTCGACAGCATATAATTTACAGGTTCTAGTGCTACTATGTATATTGTTCTTTCCTTAGATATCAGATGCAACAAGGGTTTGTTCAGCCCACTTTCTTCCAACTGAAGTACGGCGGTCATTGAATGGAATACGGTCTTTAAAACCAGGGAGTGTACCAAGCATATTTGCTTGGAATTCACCAGTTAAACGGATCAGGCCACTTAGAAGATCATTGAAAAACATGTAAGTTAACAAATGTTTAGATGTATATAAGATCAGTGAAAAACTTTTAAATTGACTTAAAACTGTTTATAAATTGTTTACTTATCAGTAGAGGGCCCCATTGAGGGGTTTTTAGACAACCTCACAAAGTTATACAATTGAAGCTTGAATTGAATTAAAACTGGGCCAAAATAAAGGCCTTTTTTGTTTGGAATTACCTTTTGCTTCATTGAAATAATACCCGCTTAAAAATATTAACAAAATGGCTTTTAATATATTTTATTCAGTTTAACAAGCTTAATATTTTTGATAATGAATTCACTGTTTATTGAAATTTCTACTATAAAATTTACTTAAAAAGTTTAATTTTAAAAAAAATATACTCTAACCCCACCCCTCAGTCTGAAATCCATAAGGTGGCAATTTCAAATAAAAAAATAAAGGTTGGCATTAACACCAACACCCCCTCCATATATTTACGTATGCGATATTAAAGAAAAATACATTTTTAGATCTTTGTATCAATGTTCTGCTTTTTGAAATTTTTTTGTACTTGTTAATGAGGAGTCCTCATCCCTCACTGTTTGGTCGGGACTAATTGTTTCTGATGCTCTTTGGCATTTTAAAAAAAATGAATTTTCAACATTTTACATTTAGGTCACCAGTACGATCTGCAGAGGATAACAATTGCAGTATTGAGGAAGAGCCAGAATTATCGTCTTGTTTTGTGGATCAGACTGGATTAACACCACCTGTCACAAATGACCATGATTACAGTGTCCATACTACAACCAAGGACCAACTTCAGGCAGCCCAAGAGGAAATTAAGGATTTACAGGAAAAGCTTGTAGCAGTAGAAAGGAGACTTTTTTCTGTAGAACGATTCACCACAGATCCCCAGTTGATTAACTTTTACACTGGTTTTAAAAATTATGAAACCTTAAAATGTTTGTTTATTGCTCTTCAGCCAACAGCAGAAACAATGATCAGGTGGACGCAAATGCAGAGACATTCCTCAAATGTGGAAAACATGAAGTTAAATGCTATCCGTAATGAAGCATTGCCACTAATTGATCAGTTTTTTATGTTCCTATGTAGAGTTCGTCAGGGTTTTCCAGAACAGGACTTGGCTGTTAGATTTAACATATCTCAGTCTTCAGTGAGTAGAATTTTAATAACATGGGCAAATTATTTGTATACAATGCTTGGTAGTTTACCTTTATGGCCACCTCGTTGTGTGGTTGACAGTAACATGCCAAAATGTTTTCAAGAAACTTATCCTCATGTTAGAGTGATTTTGGACTGTACAGAAATTAAAGTTCAAACTCCTAGCTCAAAAGTATTAAATTCTGAAATGTACTCGAATTATAAAAGTCACACAACATTTAAAAGCTTAATTGGGATTACACCTTGTGGTGCTGTTGCATTTATTAGTTCAATGTACACAGGTAACATTAGTGATAAAGCTATTACTGCATTGTCAGGAATTTTGGATTTGTTGGAGCCTAATGACCAAGTCATGGCTGATAAAGGGTTTTTGATTGAGGACTTATTAGAGAAAAAACAAGCTTCTTTGGTAATACCTCCTTTTCTTGGTGAAAAGGGTAAATTTTCTGCTTTGGAGGTAGCACTTACGCATGAAATAGCACGCCTTCGTATTCATGTTGAAAGAGCTATAAGGCGGATAAAAGAATATCATATATTTGATGGTGTCATTCCTCTTAATTTAGCTTCATCCATTAATCAGATATGGACTGTTTGTGCAATACTAACAAATTTCAGAGGACCTCTATTCTAGTTAAATGTGATTACGTGCACTAGGAATCTTATTAATGAAAGGTGAAGATAACGAACAGTGATCAATCTCACAACTCCAATAATACTGTTTAATTTTTGACCGAGTTGCACACGTGCATCTGTCTTATGGTATGGTGAATGGCGGGTGGGCTTCCCTGTAATAGGTATCTACTTTGTGCAATCAACTCCTCTCACAGCTTTTACTTGACATTTTTCAGACCTTGTACATTATAGCTGTTATAAAAACATTGAATATATACATGTGAAATTCTAAAGTACCTGGGTTTAAAAAAAAAATACATTTAATATGTCATTTTTACAGAGTGTTTTATAGAGATGTCTTCAATGAGTATTGTCAATTTGTTATCAGTACAATTATAAACTTATGATTGTATAGCAGTACACGTTTTCAGTGCACATACATTTACATGTGTACAATTTATTCATGTGATATAAAATAAATATTTGAAGAAATAAAAAGTTTTTATTTATGAGTAGATTACATCGAGGCAAATTTGAATTTTATGTTGATAAGCAATGACCATTATAATTACGAAAATTACAGAGGTATATATTTATTGGAATACAGTGTACTATAGCAAGTTGTCTCATGATATATATTCCTCAGCCTTGCTGAAATTAAATTACATATACCAATTATAGAGGTAAAAGCAATTCTGGCAACATCAAGATTACAAAAATCACTATGAAGTATTGTATACTGTTATGTTCAATAAATTCTGAGCAGCAATTACTGACATCGATGTTAAGTAATAAATGCATTTACATCATTCTGACAATTTCGGGCAAGAAATAATTAAAGTAAAATCTGTCCAGAGACAACTTGATTTCTTCCCACTTCTCTTCATTAAAGTTTATTCTCTCTTTATGGTAATCCTGTCTACATTTCACAAAAAAGTCGCACCAATGGAGCCCAGTAAGTGCCATCTGTCCCATCACTTGGTAGTAATATTGATGAGAATGCTTGAGTTTGTATGTCCCATCATTGGTCCTTTTAAGGTACGCGCATTCTTGAAAAGAATCTTTGTCCGGACATTTGATCTCTAGAAGTCCATACTGTGATGCAGAATTTGGGTCATATATTTTTCTGTCTGGTGATGCTCCAAGATGCGGAGAACTTGGGTTTATAACAAAGCCACACAAGTACACATTATTTCCAGTTATATCGGAATATAATTTTGCTGCTTCAGGTTCATTTTGCAAGCCAAATTTCATAGCAACAGTCTGTATATTTTTGGATTTTAAAAGACGCACAGCTAACTTCTCATGATCTGCCCTCCTTGCACATATGTCCTTAAACATTGTCGAGGTCAACCTATGCCGACGAATGTTGTGCCATAACTTAGTGACACTCTGCAATCGCGTTTGTTCCTCCAATTCCAACGCATGAGGACGATCAATGTGCATGCCCATGAAACCATCATGTTCTGCATTGTTCAACACTCTGTTATAATGACGAGGCTGTTCTGGAAGTAATAAATCAGGGAATTCTTGCTGTTCATTGTGGTTTATTATATCATCAACAGAGATATGTGGTTTTTGTTGATAAGAAAGCACAGATCCTTTGGGTACTGGTCCAAACTTAGATAGAGACTCTGTTTCACTTGAACTGTCGGTAGATAAAATGCGTAAAATCTGTGCATCGCTCTTCATGGCTGTGAGCTGCTCAAGTAATGTCGTCTTAAACTGTACACACGGAATCGTTTTAACCGGACAGTATATGTTTGGAAGGACACCTTCAGTGACCCGCCTTTTCTTCTTAGGTGGTTGCTTTTTAGGATTCACCTGTAAAATTATGGAGGGAACATATGAAATTTATCAAAGAACAACAATTTATCTGTTTATTTAGGCATTAGTTTTCAAAATTGTTTGTTTGACCTTTACAGACTCAGTATTGAATGTAGAGAAAATAGGGAGGTTTCTTTTAATATCTCAGCTTCACATATAGTATACGTATATATATATATATATATATATAGTTATTTACATCAGCAATCTTAATTTTAATAACAATCACCATTCACCAAGACAGCTCATATTATAATTATGTAGACTTGGATTCAATGGTCCAGTATTTGCAGGTGTGGAGTGTAAACAGGTAATTTTTAAATGAAAAAAGAATTTGGAGATGATTATGGTTTCAAGTCTGGTTGTCGTATCCCCCCCCCCTTTCAGTGGACAAGACTAAGAAATCCTTCATGCAAATAAATTTGAATCATAAAAAAAATACCTTGCATATTTCTAAACTATGTACTGGTTTTGGTTCCAAACCCTCGATTCTCTGGGGAACATGCCAGGTCTGCGGTAAAGACGTTTTACTTTGCATTGGTGGTACAGCCTTCAGACCAAGTCTATATAATAAGTATATAAAAAGCCAAATTATTTTGTTGAGGATTAGATTTTTAACAAGAAGTTCATGGGTCACATAGCTCATACAAGTCATCTTGGCCCTGCTGTTGTACAGCTATTGTGATTTTTTTTTTTTAAAATCTGGTACCAAAAGAAAGGTTTTGTCACGTTGGATGTATACATACACAAAATAAAAAAAGATTCATCACTCACAATTCAGAAGTTAAGAGAAAAGTTAAAGTTTTAAAATTTGGTTCAAACTCCTAGGCAAAGGTCACATGGTCAAACATCATCTTGCCTATGTAAGCTGTAAACTTTGCATATCCTCATAGGAATAAAAAAAGGTGTTATATATCATGCATGGATTAGGCATAAACTTTATGCAAATTATGCAACTTAACTAAACCGGATTAAATAGTAATCAAACCAATTATGACAATCCCCTGTTTAATCGTGTATTATCGAGTCAGATTGAGAACGCTTGAACCTGCACTACCTGGGGATGCATGCATAATAATATGAGTATTCATGGCCATGCTGTAAGTTTACAGACGGACACCAGACAAAGTGATCAAAAAACCTCACTTGAGCTTTAAGCTCATGTGCACTAAAAACTAAATCTTATGCATTGTTCTGTAGCTTATAAGTGTAATAAAAATGGCCTTATTACTAGCTTAATAATTTTTAAAATATCATCATTTGTCTGCAGTATGGCTTCTTTACTTTAGCATTAACTTAAACATGTTTTTCAAGATTTTAGAAATGAAAGTCATTTAGAATAATTAATTATGAACTTAAATTATAAATACAGTATGTTTCTTAAAACTGTTAAATTACAAAAAAATAAGAATATAATGTGAGAAATTTGATAATGGATACCTTAAATAGTGGCACAAAAGGTACAATAATCCTACACCATGACTACAGTGCCCATTCCCAGCTTTACATTTACATTGTGAAAGCAATATGTCTGAAGACGTTCGACAAAACTCAACCTGCAAAAGAAAAAATGTTTTTATATAATTTTAATTTTTTTTGTCAATCTGTACTAAAACACATTTGAAATGAACAATAACAATACATCTATCACAATTAACCAATATTTTTCCTGCAGTGTATCAGGGGTTCATGTATATAGCCCCCTAGTTTAAATTTAACATTTGGCTTATTACCATATTACACAAAATATTCATATCATATCATTGAACCTCCCTATCTATTTGTGTTTTCTATATAAATATTAGGATCAATAAGCAAACTTTCAAAAGGGAAAAAATAATAAATCAATTACAATTGAAAATGAAATGACCATCGGCATTTTAATTTAATGACATGTCAAAATAAGCAAATATCACAAATTTTTATATGTATTTTTCAAGTAAATTGAAAAATGGTTGACTATTCTGCAATTATTTGAAACTTATCATTCATTACTGCTAGACATGTTTTGAATAATTCAAATAATTATTTTCCCTTTAAAACATACCTCTGGTCTGCAATAGTGAAACAAAGAAACACACATACACAAAACTACCCCCTCCCTTTCCAAAAAACAAACAAACAAATACTTAAAATCAATGTGAACTAAATGAAACAACCAACAATTAAACTATTGAACTAGCGAACCATTAACTTATATGGTGGATTATTTTTTTTCATCGATGGGAATGCCTTGGCTCTGACACGCACTACATCCTCACATGTTTGTACTAAAGCAAGAGACAAAATGATATAAAATCCTAATTCTCCACTGATTTTATACTCCATTACTCGATATCTTAAGCAAGTAAGATACAATGAATATATACTATACATGTAGCATAATCATAGGAAAAGTAATTCCAGCTAAATTCTTATTTCCTGATAAACAGCTGATATATAGAGGAAATTCGGTCGAAATCAGCAACAAATAAAGGTGTATTTAGAACTTTAAAATCATAATCCACGAATATTCATAGTCACTTAGCTGCTATTTTCCCATACTGTTTTATCTATGAAATTAAAAAAAAAACCATCCAACTACCAAATACCGTTTAATATTGTCAGCGTTGTATAGTCATAGTGATACTGTCCACAGAGCTATACTTACTTTCGACTTCATGTATAAAACCTTCTATAAAGTTGCCGTAACCCTTCTGTTGTTTGGATCTAGGGATTTTGGCAGTCTCATTTGCCCACTTCTCCACTTTATCCTGAGTAATATGAGGGACATGTTGAAGGTTTTTACTCCAAGCTGACTTAGTGCTGATAGTGCTGGATTCCATTGTTTGCGTTCCGAGCCTCGTTTTCGATTCGAAATGGCCGCGGTGTGAATAACGAGTATACTAAGCAAAATATCAAAGTTTTAACAAAACAAAATTTAAGGTCAACTTTGAAGTGACCTTGAGACCACACCCTTTGCCCCAGGATGATGCCTTGAACAACTTTTTATCTACAGCCTATCCTCATCCTTATACATAAGTTTGGTGATAATTTTCCTAGTTGTTCTTGAGAAGATTTTTTAGCAACCACTACTTTTGTTTGCATTTTCCTAATTATTTCCCGTTGTTAAAGGGTCAGAACCCTAGTTTTAGTACACATGAAAGCCCTTGGACCAAGGATGCCCTGTGACAAATTTGACAAAAATTGGCCAAGGGGTTCTTGAGATATAGCCCTTTTTCCAAAAAGTTGACGCACACCGCACGCCAGACATATGGCTATATGATTAGCTCTTTGAGCCTTCGGCTCAGAAGAGCTAAAAATCGTCCGTATTCTTATTTCAATCTAATAATTTTAATTACAATAAACATTATACATTAAAAGACATATAAATGTAAATCTTTTAAAATAGTCGCACAAATAAACCAATGCTTTTACTTGTCATTTAATGATCCACATTTCTTTGAGCTGCTATATTCATGCTATTTATCAAATTGAACTCAATGCCAATTTATACCAAGTGATATTCGTTTGTTCACTTTCAACGTCAAATGATCCTTCTCTTATTTGGTGAACTCGTGCTGTGAAACAATGTACCGACTAACACAGGTGTTTGTGTACAGGATGTCGTGAATTTGGGCGTTTCATAGAGAAGGTGTGAACGTCTGCCGGGAAGTCTGCATACGGATATACATGTTTATCAATATATTGATTTATTATATACCCATCAATGTATCGTTCGTTGATACTGTGGATTTCACAGCGTGTGATCCGGTTTTCCGGATCACCACACTATGGTTTTCTGATTCCGTATCAGTATCCTCTGAAACATGCCGTCACATGACGTCACAATGCATCAACGCAACGTTATTTGTGGAAAATATTGACCTCGTCACAAAACAAAACTACGTACACAAAACATAATTTCATGATATGTCTTTTTTGATAATTTGGATTACATTTATCATCTTATAAATGTGGATTTAAAATGCAGAAGGAGGTATACAATAAATTTATCATTACTACAGTAACTTGATCCGAAGAGTTGGATCACGTCTCGTTGACAGGCGCGGATCATCAGATCAAACTCGACGCTTCGCGTCTCGTGTGATCTGATGATCCGCGCCTGTCAACTCGACGTGATCCGACTCTTCGGATCAAGTTACTGTAGTAATAATATATATATATATATATATATATATATATATATATATATATATATATATATATATATATATATCTACATGTATATACAGGAAACAATCCCAATTTACAAACATGTTGAGGCTTCTACTTAGAGAAAATTAAAATCCATTTAGCGACACTGTCCAATCTATTTCTGGGAATTTTAAGCTTCAAACATATAAATGTGAAAAATCAATACATAACGGACGACATAAGTTAAAGGTAATTAAGATGAATTGTTTCGAATAGCAAACTCCAACATGTAAACAATTTAAGTAGGTCATCAAATCAGTATGAAAATTCTTTAAAGTGACAGTGAAGGTACATTTTTAAAATTAAATTACTATTATACACATGTAAATTTACAACAATATATATCATTAAATGATATGAATATATACAAGTCGCCGTTTCATACGTTTTAATTTTCACACACTAATATTTCACTTAGTATTTAATTCTTTTATTTCTTTGTTTTATCACACGAAGGTGCACGGTGGCAAAAAGGAGGCACAGGTGTCAGATATCCACGGAGATCTTCCGTGGACTTAAAAGTCTACCTCGCTCAGAAAATTAAGACTTCAGAGGTGCCGACAATTTTAAAGGTTAGAATTAGTTTATGAGGGGGGTGTTTCAAATATCCATTTTTCTAATTAGTTACTATAATTACTCAAGTTTAACCAAAATTACAGAGTTGTCTCTTTTTATCATCAATTAATATCAATTTTGATGGAAATTGATACGAATAGATATGCAACTTAAAAATATAAACTCGTCTTTGAGATAGACGGTAAAACAATACTATTTGCTGTGGTCCTTTCACCGCATGGAATTTTAATTTTTGATCACGATTTTTCAATCATGTCCAATACAGCGTAAAAAAAATTGTAAAGTGTTATTTAGTGGTGGTGGTGGTGGGGGGGGGGGCAATATATTACAAATTTAAAGCTGTATGACCCGATGTTCATGTATTTTTTGTTGTTGTACATAATTGCTTTAGAGCAGATTAATTACTTTATAAAGTTATTAACTTTCCCTTAATTACATGCTTGAAAACATCTGCATGTAAAACAAAACAGCGAGAATATTATTTAGAAAGTAAATATGTGTGGTACATATATAAATCATCCCATAATAGACGTCTATAAATAGACCCACGCGCGTCAGGGGAATCCCAACATGATGTATTTTAACTCATACGCAACTGTCTAGTTTTAAGGCTGAAAGAGCGTAAAACAACGAATTAATAAGAGGTATTTGATATTTTTATTTATTAAACTTGTGACACGGTACTGTTGTAACAAAATACACAGCTTTACACAGATAAGACCACCGATGATCTGAAAGTTTGAACTGGTCACGTGACTGTCACTTGAACTGGCAGTCTGACGCGGTTATTTGTAAACATCGATTTAAAATCAAATAATTTGGGTTAAAACAGGTGAAATAATGTATGATATGTCATACAGCCTCATAACTACATACGTGCGATGATTTAATAGCGTTTTTACGAGATGGAAAATAATATTGTCATTCGGACGATACAGCTTTAAACATCGTGATAGAAAATATTCAAGTTCCTAGTATTTTAACAGTTGTGATTTACAAACAGAATAAGACTCAAAAATATATATTAACCTATGCGTCCATTTTTGTGTATTACACTGTGATTCTCATAACGTCAACATCATGACGTTATATAGTTTTCCTGTTGAAAAACAACACAAAGTTGAAACGACTGCAAAACGAAAACTAGAAAAGATAAAGTTCTAAAATAAATTGTTCTATAACCTATAAATCTTAGAGCATCAACTGTGAAAGTCTCATTTATTTTGGTGAAAAGACCAATTTTAGTACTTTGTGGCTCTGCATTCAATTTTATGATGTGATGAATTGAGAGCTTTGAGATAATGTAGGTAATGCATGTTTGATACATGTAGTCACAAAATCATGTCATGTTACTTCAAGGAGAACACTCATTCTGACAAGTATTTTAAAAGAAGTTTGAAAACTTACCAACTGTTGAAACCTGCAAAGATTTAAAGAAATAAGTGAACATTTTATGCTTTTGTTAAAAAACATATACCAGTGTTTAAAATCTTCTATATATATATATATATATATATATATATATATATATATATAATATTCTATCAATATATATATATATATATATATATATATATATATATATATATATATAACATTTCAAATGTGTCGTAAAACTTTTATGATGATATCAAATACACTGAGTTATTATAATTACACGCATTCAAATATAGATATTCCTTAAGGATTACATACATTATCCGGGGTGTGAGCTTCCGATTGCAAATCCATATCCCTGGCATTGCTTGTACTTTCAGGGAATAATGCATAATCATTTAGACATGATTTATACTCTCTTATGTGACGAGTTTCTCCAAATTCCTCATCAATGTCTAAATCTAGAGCATTATCTAAGTACTTCAAAGCCAAATTCTCGAAACCCTGTAACTGCGCAAGCCTTGCTTTAGCTACCCAGTACAGTTGCTTCCTACGGTCATCCATAGTTTGGAACATTTGAAAAAGCTCAGTCAGTAACTTCTTTGCTATATCCATATGCATCTTTTCAATATCATAATTTAAGATAGGACGAGCTTTGTTTGACAATCCCAGATAGCAAAATATCTTGCGTTGAATATACATTTTCTTCCAAAACTTCCGTTCCTCATCTGTTCGTGATTCTAGCGTCTTTAATCCCATATCTATGTACTTTAGAATCTCATTTTGTACATCCTTAGTCGGCGTATTTTCAAATTCACAGCCTTTTATATACACAGCAAAATAAAACAAATTAATGATAACTAAACAACCATCTAGGCTGAAAGATTCTGAGAGTGCTGCCAATAAATATTTTTCAGCTTCCTCCAGGCTTCCTATGGTTGCATTACCTATAGCAAGTCGTGATTGATAAGCAACTGTAAATAATTCTGTATTTGTTGTGTCTTTTATAACATCTTTTAGCTTTGTAAACCATTCGTGAGAAACTGGATCTTTCATTTTGAACGTCATTATAACTGTATCAATACCTGCACATAAAGAATATGCAAGTTTATCTGCGATTTGCATTCGTTTTTCATGATCACTCGTTCTATCGAGGATGGAAGTATACCTTGTAAGGCGGTCTTTCAAGTTCCCCCTAGACAAGGTTAAAGTTTTGTTGTATGCTTTCGTTTTCAGTGTTATAAAAATTTCCTCTGGGTTAGGATCTATAAAACTGCTCTTCGGAGTATCATGTACATTCAGTAATTTGCGAAAACGTCGACTTTGTGAAAATTGTAAAGCAATATTTTGATATCCAGAATCCCAAAGAATTTCACAAAGTTGTTGATACGATAAATAAGCTTCTATATGATTCAAAATCCATTGCCAAATCTCTCCACTGTCTTTATAAGACATCCAATCATTAAACACATTGCTCCGTACCAATCCCTTTTTACGAATTTGTAAAGCAATTTCCTCTGGATCAACAATCTCCTTCAGAGATGTAAACATGTTAAAGTCAAAATATTTCCCCACCGACTCCATTACGAATAACCTTTGTCTTCTAAAGAAACAATGGATTGTTCTAAATGTCGTCAAAGGATTTACCAATGTCTTCTTTCGTTTTGAACATTAAATCCGTATTCCTCTTTGTGTCTGATTCATAGTAGACATTTATTTCCAAAATTCAAAAAGCTCTTCAAATATTACTCATGGTTTAAAAGTCCTTTCAATATGGCAGTGCATTGTACAATAAGGTTACTGCCAAATTATTAGAGCGTATGTTGATATGTATGATATCTTAATAAAAGTAATCAGATCTAAAATTTCAATATAATGAATAGATGTGTACATTAGAATCCCTATTTATGTTACGTTCTATTAGACAAATCCTTTGAAATCATTAAAAGACAAAAACATGTAGCAGTTTCTCCCTTAGTCCAGCCTAACGTGTACAGTGATACAATACTTTTTTCAGATTGAGGTATTCATTACCAGTACTCGAATACACGTTAAATATTCAATAAATATTATTGCAAGGCTATAACATATCTTTCTACACGTGAAATCCTTAAGTTCTTTCATTCCCCAAATTATTGTATGAATGAACATTTCATGTTTTCAAAACGAGAATGAAAATCAACCTACCATTAAAATTCGTATGGTTTATAAAGAAGTGTTTGAAATTTCAACTGTAGGTTGATGTACAAAATCTACAATCGAATACATAAAATAAATGGTTTCATTGTTATTTTCGTACTTTCCGTGTAACGGAAGAAGACAGTGAACATTTTATACTAAATTACCGACACTTGCTACAAATAAACTTTTTTTTTCGAAAATGATGAAAACTAAATCTAAAGTTTTATAAGTAAAATGAATAATAGTTCCAGTATAGAATGTAATTTCTCCTCATGATTTCTCCATTAAGTCTAAAACAGTGGGGGAATTTGTGTGACATGGGGCCTCGGTTTTTGCGGTCTCCTCCAAAGGACAGCCCCATTTACTCGTCTCTTACGACAAGCAAGGGACACTGAGGATCTATTCCAACCCAAATCCCCACGGGAAAATTGAAGGATACATGTAGCTCTAAAAGTTCTATTCGATTACAAAAGTATGGAGTCCGACTAGTGTAAAGGAGAAAAATAATTATTTCGAGACAGATCATGAAATTATACTGCACCAGTGCATTTTCTCTAAACTGAGATAAAATACCTCAAAGTTACGAGTTACAGGTTTAGGGAGCTCAATATACGAGAAAACATCTCGAATAATCAGTTCATCTTGCGCATGCGAATACAAATAATTATGATTCAATTATTTCGGTTTTACGCCGTTTTGGCAATATTTCAGCCATTTTACGGCGGTTAATTAATTGAAATATGTTAGGTTGTGAGTGTTTGAGTTTCCCTGGCGGCCCCCAGTGAGCCTACTCTTTTTCGAAAATCAGGGAAACGGTCTTTTGCGTGCC
Organism: Ostrea edulis; assembly: GCF_947568905.1. Taxonomy (NCBI): domain Eukaryota; kingdom Metazoa; phylum Mollusca; class Bivalvia; order Ostreida; family Ostreidae; genus Ostrea; species Ostrea edulis. The sequence continues at coordinate 52,415,666 of NC_079170.1, forward strand.
TAGTGGGGGGGGGGGGGGATCCTTGACACGAGACACACCTTGACGTCCCATCCGACGGACATAAAAGTTAAAAATACATTATCAGGTAAAAATACAGATCATTTCCTGTATATCAACAGTTGTATTAAAAAAGTATTCAGATTTTCCAGTAAAAATCCCATTCTTATAAATACATTGTATACTATACTGATTGTTAATATTTGTAAAAAGGTTCCTGCATTGATTGCACATTACCATATAGTCCATTTCGTATTGCCGAAAAACCACTACATTCCAAAAGAATATGATGTACAGTTAATGGACAGTCAAAAGATGTACATTCAGGCTGAAGTTCTCTATTTAGTAGCTAAGAATGGGTCAGTTTTGAATGTCCGATGCATACTCTTGAAATAATCACTTGGTCCTGGCCTTTCATTACGATGTTACACGGTTTGCTTATTTTGTAATGAATAGAATAAAGTTTATACTTGCGTCACAGAAACCCCATTAAATATGCCAAAGAGAATTTACATATAGTTTTATGAAATATGTTAAATCGGTGTACTGAATTTTGAAGTGTACAATATCATCTTGAAGTGCATGTTTTGCCGCTTTGTCTGCTTTGGTGTTGCCAGGGTCTTTGAGCATTGCTATATGAGGAATAAAAGAAAGTTTATTATCAAAAATGACACCTAAGAACTTTTAAAGCTCTTTTACAACTTTATTTGGAGTACCATCTAATTGCAATTGAGGATCATCGTGGTGTTTCAGTTTGGAAGAGACGTGCATGCATGCAGTTTTAGTTCTGGATAATTTAAACCCATTTACATCAGCCCAATTTGGGATTTTGATTAGACATAACTGTAGTTTTCGCTCAATGATATGGAATTCATGGTTTGGGGGGAGTTGATTTCATCAACTCGTCTATGCAGTCACTCGGCTCAAAGAGGTGTGGACTTACATTGTAGCACTTCTTTACAGATGTAATGTTCAGCGTTAGCAGCAAATAGTTCGTAAACCGTTTACGTATTACACGTTTAAATTTCTATAAAATTGACTTTTCTACCGTCTGTCTATCAATTGAGTAAGCGACCAAAATATTTCTGGTGATATTTCAAAAATAATTTACTTTGTATTGCTGAGTTGTTATTATTTATCATTAGAGAGAGAGGGGCGACCGCCACATAAATGAAGTGGCAACCGCCAGTTAATTTATATGGCGGTCGCCAGATAAATTAAGTGGCGATTGCCAGATGAATTAGATTGCGACATCCAGATAGTGGCAGATAATAAGTGGCGGTTGCCAGCTAAATTAAGTGGCGATCTCCAGGTAAACTAAGTGGCAGTTGCCATATGAATTAACTATCTCCACTTTACTATATTCAATGGTCATATTCGAAATTGTCTTCCCAATCGGGATCGGGATGCATCAGTTTCATATTCGTTTCATTTTCATGTTCATCTTCATATTCGATTCATGTTCAGAAACATCTCTAATACTATCACCAATTGGATATGACAAATTAGAAATCATTCGCCACCCATCTTGTTTTTTTTTTTTTAGGGAGAATACCGATAGGATTACATCTCAAATTTGAAAGGGGGGGGGGGGATACGGGATGGGGCCTAAAAATCTACCTAGCTCAACTTCTTTGGATATTTTTTGCTGGAGTTCGAAAGCATGTTCTTGAGCTGAAATCATGTTCTTAACTTCTACTTTTTTTCTTAAACCTGAATATTGTAAGAAAAACCATTCTTGAAACCATTAGATAGAGTTGTTGCAATGTGTTTGAAAGGATAATTTTTAAGTAAAAAATCCAAATTTTGAGTTTTGATAGGAGAATATCCAATGTCCCATAACTTATACCACAAACTACCTGGTATTTTGTTGTCCAGAATTTTGCTGTTGCTGGTTCCTGAAAAAATTGGTACCATAGTTATATGGATTTGAACGAACCTGGGGATTTCGAAGGGTTTGAGAAGATTGACTAAAATGACAGTTGATTGATGAGTGGGGTGCATTACATTTAATGCACTGATGGAGATATTTACAATATTGTTTCTGACAAGAACCCTCATATTTGAAATCAAAACATTTTAGATTAAACTTATGGTTGGTTGGAGTTATTTGCTGAGTTTTGTTAAAATATGCTGACTGCATGTAAAACAACCAAAGCTGAGCATCAATTGAACCCCAACTTAGGGAGGCGTCAACAGATTTCTTTAAACGGAATTGCATATCATAGTCCAACCAACCTAAATAATTGCTGAACGCCCCCCATTTTAATTGTAGAGACGTGTCTTATAAGAGGAATGGCTTGTAATGGGTGTTTTATAGGTAAATTGATGCATAGATGAAAAATGCATCCAGCCATTGAGAAAAATTTCTTTCCTTATTCTTAGGTTTGAGTTAAAAAACAATTTGGTTTTGATTCTCTAAACAGGGGTCTTGCAGAAATAATTTATATAAATTCACAAATTCATTGTTCCAAATTCTCTCTGAGATTCAGGGAAACATGAACTCCTAATGGAGAAGCCACACTGTTAAACGGACTAAGGTACATACTAGTATATCGAAATTGGCATCCGTACCTTGATTGATTGATGCGTCCGATAATGATGCCATCTCTGCGTCGGGCACGAGATTAGCAACAGGACTCGCATTCACTGGTACAGAGGGAATGTTGATACTGAGCGACTGTTGAAAAGATTCCCCATTTGCAACGACGATGATGAAGCGCTGGATGAAGGCTTAGTAATCTTTGAAGGTTGTCCCGCGGTGGACGCATGTCCGACATCATGGCCTGTTCACCCCCGGGCCAATACACTTCTTGAAGATACACGGAACACCGGTTGTGTAGCGTATGGGCTTCTTGATTTCGATGCCCGTTGAGATTTTGCCATCAGCATTTTTTCCGTTGAGTTTGATAACTTATTTCTTTTAAAGAACGTCGATGTTTCGATATTTATTTTGCCTGTACCAAAGTTGGATGCTGAGACAGAAAAGGAAGTAAATGATGTGCATGCTCCGAAAGTAATAAGAAGGGAGGAATACTGCTAAGATCTGTCGTTCGTAATAAAAAGAAGGGGGTGGGTGTGGAATTACTTATAAGAGTTGTCGTTCTTTTCATAATCCAATATGCTTGAACTAACACGGTTTATTTATACATGTATATGATAAACCGGCATTATGCGATTGATCACTGTTCGTTATCTTTACCTTTCATTTATAAGACCCCAAAAAACAACTCTAAATAAATAAATGGAAAGCAAAAATAAATAAATGAATAAATAAAAATAAAAAGCTTTGTAAAACTAAAGGACTCAAAATGTATGGATTGAGTGTAAGTTTGCCCAGCACCTAAACCACTAGGCCACCCAGCCATGTAAATTGAAAGGCTTCACGTTTGACAGGTTGCAAAATCTCGAGGTAAATTTTAAGAACAAGTTTTTCATATTTTAGTCATTTTCAACAAGAGGGCCACCTTAAACCAAATTTTCTCAAATGGACTTATGAACAGTCATACTCAAATAAAACATTTTCAGTGTTTTATTTCTGGTTGGCCTTTTACAACAATTTGCAAAAATTATTTAGGCCCATCACATTACAGCTACTATAATTATACTCTATATAATCACGGTAAGGTATATGCTTATCAAATACAGATACTATCAACATATAGATATCTTTATTGAGTAATTTGGGTAAACACAAATATGAACTAACATATATATTTGTAAAAAATATATTCAAGAAAAAAGTATATTTGTAAGCGAAATTGCATACCAAGTGCGATATACCTCTTTGTATAAGACAGAACCTGATTTAAATTAATTTTCCTTACGTAATTTACACGAAGGAGATTCCGAAAGTTCACACTTTTGGCAATGTATGACGTGGATATTTGATTAGATGATATATATTTCTGATACACAAGAACACACATTCAGGGGTGAGCTGTCAAGCTTCAATAACATATGCTTTGTTAAATGTACATCATATATATATATATATATATATATATACAGGGTCTGTCTGCAAAAATGTTTTACATTTTACACACATGAAACCCATATAAGATCATAAAGATAGTTAGCCCTTAAAAAGACTTAATAACAAAATGCACTGCAAAACCAAAGGAATGCCAAGTATCTAAAATTTCAACGTATACTCAAAACCGTCGAATACATGTTTTCCTATTATTTAGCGTTTTATATAGAGCCCGGACTCGCCTAATCTCATCACTCTGCTGGAGCTACATTATTTTCTGATATCCTATACCAATCGTTACAACCCATTCTTATTATGCTATTCTTATCATGCTCTATTCAGTATATTCCGTTT